>NC_142615.1:58239939-58474939 GCF_059453375.1 Lepisosteus platostomus
GAGGATCGCTCTGGAGAGCTGCTGCTGTGCTTTGACATCTGAGCTCTGTGGAAATCGATCTCAATACAATTCTGAAAAACGCGACCCTCCGAAAGGCCAGCCGAACAAGTCTCCACAGCCGAAGCGCTGTGTCTCTTTTCAGCTGGAGATAAACCTTTCTTCGATCCTTTGCGGACTTGTAAAACTGTTCATGATCAGAATAAAAAACGCTCACGCTAATACACAAACAACCGTGTCTCGCCAAAGCTGACAAATAAACAGACGGACAAGCCGCACTGCACGTGTGAACAGGGGAATGAGCGAGCGAGCGGGGATAGGGCGCCTCCTGCGCTTAAAAGCTTTCTGAATTCTGAGTACGTACGGGATCCTCGGCCTTGCGCTTATAACAAAGTCCAAGTCCCTTTGCAGACAACAGCAGTTGTCACATGATTGTCTCTGAGGATGTGCGACAATGGCCAAGGAGAGCCCCGATCTGAGCTTGCGCTCTCTTTTTGACCAAGACACAGATGTGTGCTGATTGGTTGAGAGTTTGGCGGGCATTGGAGACCCACGTGTTATTACCACGCCCTGCCAGTCCCTGATTGGTTGATCAAGGTGAGATATGAGTCACTTACTCTTGACACTTAGGAATGCAGTCCAGATGTCCATTTGGCACTCCCTAGACAGATAGGCGCCAATGGATGACCATTGATCATGATAGCCAGGCTTAGCTAAGTGCATCCCCATCTGGGAGCTGTCCCTTATCAAAAGAAAACATCTTAAATCAGCCTGCATGAATACTTTCTCTGTGGCTGCACCACAGAGATGGAAGGTGAGATGGGGCCTCATTTAGGACAGCATACCACCGCTTAATTCTGTCTTATTAACAAGCATTGCCACTACAACGGCATCTCTCCTGTCAAACTTCCTCCTGACTTGTTTGACAGGATCTGGGCCGTGGTGAACAGTGGGAAAGACTCCCTGTGGAGAGTGAGGAACATGGGGCTGTTCAAAGGCATCGAGGTCCCAGTCAAGGCAGCAGGTAGCCTGGCCCTGTTCATCACCCGAGAGAACTATTACCTCAGAGATCTGTGGAGAGAAAGGAGGGAGGAAGCAGAAAATCTGTGGGAAATAGAGAGCATAGGTCAATATCTCAAGAAACTGTGAAAAACATTATCATGTTTAAGTAAAGAATGTGATTTACACCAGAAAAAAAGAAATTGTTGCTATGTAACTGGTACCGTGTCAAAATGTAATGAGATGTGATGATATATACTGTTTTAAGTATGTATATTAATGTAAAGCTTTCTAATTTGTGATGTCCTGTATTTTTTTGTGAAAAGAAAATAAAGTTCTTAAAAAATCGATTCACCCAGGGCGAGGCTCGGCCATTGCACTCCGGCTGTGCTGACCCCTGCGAATTCCCCAAATGTGGGAATCTCGACTGCATAATTTCTGGTAGTGGGGGACTGCGTTCGCGCTCTCCCCTGATGTGCTTGGTCCAATATCGGATACGGAAGAGTTACGACACCACGTGCTGCGATAGGATCCCAGTTCGAAAGGAGTCGATGCCACTGCTGGTTCCCGGTTTCTTTTAGTTAGAGGTCCGGAGAAACATTTCAAGCTGGTTACACTACTCCTTCCGGACATTCATTCCCTTTTCAAAGTCAGTCGTTTTGCTGTTGTCTGCATTATTTAGGCTGATTATCGAGGTTAGCCTTTATTTGGTCATGGGGGCCTCGGTACTGTATGCTAATTCTCAAGACAGTTTCACCCGTTTTCTGATTGCTAGGTTCTGTACCAGTGCAGACATGTCAAACAGTGAATGGCTGTACCTCTATTGTATCCGTGTTCAATGAATGAAATCAGTAATAAATGAATATATGTATAGTTATACGATAAACAAGTGGTTTATCGACTCATCTTCATTTGCAGATTTAGAGGCAGCTTCGATATTCGTTTTACAAACGTTTTTTTTTTTTTTTATATGGGTCACACACATGCCATAGCAACAAAACATCTCTAGAGATGAGGCTATAGATCACCTTTCCATCCTCCAGGTTTTCCTCCCAAAGCCTACGGCACCAACGGCGACCCCTGCTGGCCAAGAGAGCAGAAGCTTGCAGCACCTGGTATTCCCAGGAAGTCTCCCATCCAAGTATTAACCAGGCCCAACCCTGCTTAGCTTCCAAGATCAGACGAGATTGGGCACATTCAGGGTGGTGTGGCCGCAAGCTAAAGCCATGGCGCCTAACTTGCTACTTGAAGCTGTGTGTGGCTGGGGCTCTGTGCCCCCCGAGTTGGACTGAAGGATCGTTCGTGTGCAACTCTTTGGAAAGGAGCCTCTTTCCAAATTGCATTGCGTACCTGGATGTTGGCGAATGTGTTCCCTTGTGTTGGCTTGTCCTGCACTGGAGGAGAACAAACAAACTTCACGGAGGAGCACAAGGCAAGTCTTCACAAGACAAAAACCTCCAGTGCACAGCACTCTGAAAACATTTCTGGGCTGTCGCGTGTTTATTTCAGCACATAAAGCACACCAGTCCAACACGTCGGCCGGGCGCGCGGCGCCTCCGCCCTCTTGTGGCTTGCGGCGTCAGAGCAAGAGGCTCCTTCTCGCTGCCTTTCCGCTGTGTTGCAGAGCCCCGAGAGGGAACCTGGAGCGCACACTTTGTGGGGGGCGCTCTGCCCCCGGTCTCTTGTGCGAGTACTAAATCTCACGGCGCCAGCCAGCGGCCAGGAGACAAATACAATATCGCGGGACAGGGGGGCCTCGTCATTGATTGTTACATATGAGACGGGGATTAGGAGGAGACCCCGACTGATTGGTAAAGGGGAACACTAAAAGACCGACAAATGACTCGTTCCCACCGGAGCTGAATGTACCTGCATGTGTCGTGTCGTCTACTTCCCCCGCCCCGCTGTGTTTGCTGTATTGTCTTTGAAGCCGGCCCCCGAGACGAGACGGGCTGTTCCTGTGCCCCAATTAACACTTTACAGGTGCCATTCCCCGGCATTGTGGCCATTGTCGGTGGTCACACGCGATAAGATGAGGTGGAGAAGAGCGGGGCATGCCCAGCGCGAGACATTCAAGGAGGGGGCTGTGAGAGGTGAGGTGCGACACGCCGGAGCCCCGACGCTGCTAATGCGGAGCACTTGTTTAACTGGCATTGAAAGGACATGTGCGCACGGAGCGAGCCTTCCCTGCGGCGGAGCGTGGAAACTTTCTCCCCGCGCTACAGGAGTTGTGTGCGCTGCAGCGGTGCCGAGAGAACAGCACAGAAGACAGCAGGCTCTGGAGAGCGGGTAAGAGATGGAGCCTTGTGGGCAGGCGAGCAGGCCCGTTTTTTGGAAATTGCTGAAAAGGCTCCGGTGTTTGTTCGGTGTATGGCAGGTGCACGACGCGAGCTTGCGTAGCGATCTGCCGGTCTGGTGTTATGCAAATGAGGCCAAATTGCGTCCCGGGAAATGCTGCGAATGTGCATTGGTGACTGCAGATGTGTAGGAAACGGCGCGCTCGTTTTCTCGTTTTGCCCACCCAAATTGAGCACGGATACAATAGAGGTACAGCCATTCACTGTTTGACATGTGTGCACTGGAGGTTTTTGTCTTGTGAAGACTTGCCTTGTGCTCCTCCGAGCAGTTTGTTCTCCTCCAGTGCGGGACAAGCCAACACAAGGGAGCACATTCGCCAACATCCAGGTACGCAATGCAATTTGGAAAGCAGCTCCTTTCCAAAGAGTTGCACACGAACGATACTTCAGTCAAGCTCGGGGGGCACGGAACCCCAGCCACACACAGCTTCAAGTAGCGAGTCAGGTGTTATTACTTTCGCCTGCGGCCACACCACCCTGAACGCGTCTGATCTCTGAAGCTAAGTAGGGTCAGGCCTGGTTAGTGCTTGCATGGGAGACTGCCTGGGAATACCAGGTGCTGCAAGCTTTTGCTCTCTCGGCCAGCAGGGGTCACCGTTGGTGCCTTAGGCTTTGGGAAGAAAACCTGGAGGATGGAAAGGTGATCTATAGCCTCATTTCTAGAGATGTTTTGTTGCTATGGCATGAGTGTGACCCATATAAAAAAAAACCCATTTGTAAAACGAATATCGAATCTGCCTCTAAATCTGCAAATGAAGATGAGTCGATAAACCACTTGTTTTTCGTATAACTATACATATATTCATTTATTACTGATTTCATTAATTGAGCAGGGATACAATAGAGGTACAGCCATTCACTGTTTGACATGTCTGCTCTGGTACAGAACCTAGCAATCAGAAAACGGGTGAAACTGTCTTGAGAATTAGCATACAGTACCGAGGCCCCCATGACCAAATAAAGGCTAACCTCGATAATCAGCCTAAATAATGCAGACAACAGCAAAACGACTGACTTTGAAAAGGGAATGAATGTCCGGAAAGAGTAGTGTAACCAGCTTGAAATGTTTCTCCGGACCTCTAACTAAAAGAAACCGGGAACCAGCAGTGGCATCGACTCCTTTCGAACTGGGATCCTATCGCAGCACGTGGTGTCGTAACTCTTCCGTATCCGATATTGGACCAAGCACATCAGGGGAGAGCGCGAACGCAGTCCCCCACTACCAGAAATAATGCAGTCGAGATTCCCACATTTGGGGAATTCGCAGGGGTCAGCACAGCCGGAGTGCAATGGCCGAGCCTCGCCCTGGGTGAATCGATTTTTTAAGAACTTTATTTTCTTTTCACAAAAAAAATACAGGACATCACAAATTAGAAAGCTTTACATTAATATACATACTTAAAACAGTATATATGATCACATCTCATTACATTTTGACACGGTACCAGTTAAATAGCAACAATTTCTTTTTTTCTGGTTCAAATCACATTCTTTACTTAAACATGATAATGTTTTTCACAGTTTCTTGAGATATTGACCTATGCTCTCTATTTCCCACAGATTTTCTGCTTCGTAGCTTCGTAGCAATATCTGGGACAGACTTCCCCCCTGAGGGTAGCGGCCTGTACATTATTTCCCTTCTGAGTCTTTCCTGCTTCCCACCCCATAGAAATTGAAACATCAATCTCCTCAGCGCCGCCGCAACACGGTGTTGGATTGGGAAGGTAGAAGCCAGAAAATTCAAGACAGGCAAGAGCTCGGCTTTGATGACCAGCACCTTCCCTGTCATGGTGAGGTCTCGGTCCTTCCATTGCATCAGTTTTTTGTTTAAGATTGGCAATTTGTTCTGCCAATTTACTGTTCCTATCTCTTCTCCAAAATACACCCCCAGGACCTTAATTCTCTTCTCTTGCAGCCTGAGATCATGTCCTTCTTTTGGCTCCCTCCAGTTCTGATAAAAAATCTCACTCTTAGATTTGTTAATTTTTGCAGAGGAAGCCAAAGAGAACTGATCACAACACTGCAGTGCTCTGCTAATTGAGGCATTGTCAGAGAGGAGGATGGTGACGTCATCCATGTATAGAGACGTCTTTACCTCCGTTTCTTTCACAGCGCCGTGCACCTTTTCATTGCTCTCGCTTTCAGAGCCTCCGCACGGCACACGAAAAAAAATCAATATCAGGACGCGCATTGAAGTGAAAGCAGGAAGTGCTGCGACATGCACTGTGCACACTAAGAGGTGAGTGGGTCTGTTCATTGGTGTATTGGAGTAATTTGTTTTACAGCAGCTGCATCCGGAAAATTGTGCTTTTTACTTTTTATTTGTACAACAAAAATACATACAATACAAACAAGAGCACATATAACGTATCAAGAAAATCGCCAGGGGTTCATGCTATAATACAATTACATTTTATGAAACACGATTGCACAAGGTAAATAAGAAAAGGTCCGCACACCCAGTGGGCAGTGATTCGTCGAATATACTATATATCACATCTTTGAAAAAATAAAACATTTCCCTGGGTCAGAGATTAAATAAAACTTCACTCGCACCAAACAAATTTATATTTCTAAATATCACAACATGATCGAATTTAAGTCATTTTAATAACAATGAATAGTCACCTATGCATTGCAATATAAACATTTATATTGATTTAAATCGCGTTTAAATCGCCTTTATTTAAAACCCATAAATAAAGCTGATAGTGTTTAGACTTTTAATTATTTAAAACTGTATTATAGCAGCACAATGCACAATGCAACGTAAATCGCTATCTTTGTCTTCTGCGTAATAATGTTCACCTCTCTGTCCAGCAAATTAACAATAGTAATAATAATGAACTTTATTGTATATGGCGCCTTTAAAGGTGGCTCCTCAAAGCGCTTTACAGGATAAAAACAATAACAACATTACTGTTAGGCTGGGCAAACGATTTTTTTTTTAAAGAAATACAAAATGAGATATAATGATGTGTTCCGGCTTAGACATTAACGAAGAGCATAACAAAGGTCATAAAGGTCATAAACTATATTAATTTTGGAACATCAACATATTATGTAAACTGTATGTTGCTGTTATTGGTATTTTAAAGAAAAAAATACTGTAAAATCCTGGGTTCGGTACAATGATTCAGGCATTCATGTGAAGGACAACAGAGCTTTCACTGGCTCAAAAAGACAAAAAGAATAACGGACACAGCGCGAGCCTGCATTCTCTCCTCAGCTGTCCACACCACACTTTTCCCTGGGTCAGATTTTAAATAAAACTTCACTTGCACCAAACAAATTACCACACACTGAACACTGAACATGTTAACCCAAATATGTCTCACAATACTTTTATGGTACATTACTTTGCTAAAATGTATTTAAAAATAAAAACGATTACAAACGCCAGCAGAGAGAGAGACACACACACAGTTCTTCATTGTCAAAAAGTAATTGTTTTTTACTTTTTCAGCTCCCAGACAAACGCAAACGCGTTATTAATGAAATGTTTTTATTCATTCTTAATCAAACTCACAAGTTGTCATCTGCTGTTGAAGCTCTGTGAGACTAGACTCACACATGGCTAGACTTGACTCGGCTCTGGCTTTCCCATCTATACCGATGCACTGCAAGTACAACCCCCCTCTCTGCGGGAGTGCTGGCTGTGATGAATTAAACCTGTTTCACAGGTATTTTCAAAGTAGAAGGGGGCGAGATTTCCAGCAAAAGACACCTCCCCCCCTTCAAAACCCAGTAAGTACAGTACTTACTAGTTAAGAAAGCTAGGCTCCTCAATGAAATCGCTTTAACATGCTAATGCATTGGTGTATTGGAGTAAGTAAAAAGACAAGGGACATTCTTCCTCCCCCTACATTCTCAGAGTAGAATAGAATTTTCCTTTGACAAAACAAGGCTCGCCAGATAATGTGAATCGAAACCTGTTTTTCTAGCTTTTAAAGTCGTGCAATGTGTAAGCAGGAACACATCATTATTTCTTACATATGAAAAATACATAATATAGCTCTCAAACAAACACAAACGTGTTTTTAATAAAATGCTTTTGTTCACTCATAATCTGACAATTTCAGGAAGACTAAGGAAGGACTAAGGAAATTGTCATCTGTTGTTGAAGCTCTGTGAGCTCGGTGACTTTGAGACCACTTGTTATCCCAGGTTGTTTGAATCGCCACAATTCAGATAGAGAAAAAAGAGCTGACTGACAAGATTTAAGATGTGGCTGTCAATGTTGGATTAAAAAAACACGTTGCCCGATGTTAGTTGCATTGATTGAAAAATAATTTTAGTTCGAGAGACTGGATAAGTAATTCAAGTGTTTTTTTTTTACTTCCTGAAAAACAAGTAATAAAACTAAATTTAATTTAAAGGTCTTTATTAACATGACAGATGGGTGCAATCAGTGTTGGGTATTTACTTTGTAATCTGTATTGCTTGGTGATGCCACTTTTAAAGGTGATATATAAAATCAAGGCTTTAACTTGCTTTAACTCTGCAAGTCTGAGTTCTTGTGTCCGTCCTATCTGAGACCGAAAGTATTACAATATGTATCTTTATAGCAGGTGGTGTACAGCTTTTTAGTATAGATTACACTTTTCTAAAATGTATTTAAAAAATAAAAACAATCTAATCTTTCCACGTTTGATCCCAAGAAAAATAAATCTAAACAGGGAGAAAGCTATGCTGAAAGTTTATTAAGATACTTAGAAGACTACACAGCCCAATTTATGTTGCATTTGTCTGATTGTGAGGCGAAACAGCCCTACACAGCCCTGTCGCAGTACACAAATATAATCATATCGTTATTAATTTCTTTAGATACGCAATTCCATATTATATTAGCAGAAAAGCTTAAAACTGCCACTATTTCACATGTTAGTTAAAGACTTCGATGCTTAAAATGTTTAGGGAGAAATCGAATTTTCTTTAAAGTATTGATTCCTGGAATCTGACTGGCTGACAGCCTTCTGAAGTAGTTCCATAATATCTGGTATACGGAAAAGAAAGTGTTGAGAAAAAAAGCCTGGATTCTCATGTATCTGATACAAGTATCTTTTAATACAGTCTTTGATGTGCTCTTGAGGATCCTTGTGATATTTTGAGCCCTGGTTGAATGATAAGTGTTGCAGTTTAAATAATTTTCGTAGTTAGAAATTATGAAACGCTCTGTTAAAAGCAAGGGAGTTTTTATGTCCGTTGCAGTAAAAGAAAATGCCTGACAAAGTAGGGCTTGGACAGATTCCAAGTGCTTGTACAAATGTGCTTAAGAAATTATCCACGAAATGCTGTGGTGTTTGTCAAAGAAAAAACTAAAAGTATTTTCGTTTAAAATGACGGTTAGAAAGAATGTGGACCAGCATAATACTTTGAGTTTACAGCTTGTCCAAAGTCATTCATTATTAATACTATTAGTAATATCTTCGGTAAAGGCTTTGATGCATAAATATTTCTGATAAAGGTAGGTTGTGTACTTTTGTCCAACTTTTGTCCAAGCTCAAATGCTGTACATGAGAGGTTCCAGCATGACCTCAAATGACGCGATACACTGCGTGATACTGCATGATACTGCGTTTTAATGTGACACGCCCACCGGGGTATACCACGAAATACCCCACCCATTTTGAATGGCTGCATCTGTGTATACGTCGCTGCGACGTATTATCAACATCTAATTGCAACCGTAAAATCGACAACATTAATAAACGCATATATAACGTCGAAAACACATCTAACACAGTGCCTGAGGCTTTTTACTGTATATATCATGGGTGCTGCAACTAGGAGTATACAGCCATCTGCACAGTGTACGAAGTAAATTATTTACGTAGTAATTAATTAATTTACTATATGTATTACTGTATTTTCTATATTTATTACTATATGTACTATATTTATTTTACACGTGTAAATAAATTAATGTTTGGCCATTGACAAAGTACAACTATTTTTTTATTACAAGTTAAGTAAATCCTTTTGCCCAAAACTGAAGGGGCGACACTCCTCCCTCCCCCCGTGACACCAGGCCTGTCCCCATCCTATTCCATAATGTCATTATATATAATACCTTACAACAGTGACCGTTTCCTTACTAACTGCATGCGTTAAAATTGCACATCAGCTCATAGTAGGGGGCACATAGCTGCGATGTATTATCAATGTTAAATTTCAACCATAATATCGACAACATTAATAAACGCATACGTTGTGGTATATTTTCCGGTTATATACCACAATGCATTGCTAGTATTCGTTGGTCACCATTTTGGACACGTTTTTCAATCGTAGAAGAAATCCGCAAATATCTCAGCAATCCTCTTTTGACGAGTAAGTATAAATAATAATAATAATACTATCTGAATACATACAGATCTTTCTTAATATTATTTTGATTAAAATAGTACGTTAATAAGCAAAAAATGGCACATAAAAATAGTGTGAAGGGGAAGATGACACAAAATCGTTTTGCCGTTTCTCTAATTATTCTTATTCTATGTTGTACTTTCAAACTTTGGGTACTCTTTAATTAGGACAGACTTTATTGCTCAACTGCTATGATGCAAGCCAAAGTTTATACGTTTATTATAGCTTTGAGCTTAGTTAACCTTAATGGTTCATTTTTGAGATTATACTAAAGAAGATATTAATCATCATTTATTTGGGTAGTAATATTATATAATTTTCTCCTAGCTGCGGTGCTGAAGTCCCACCCTACCTTTAAAGAAATAAAGGAACACACAATGTGTTACTTGAAGAATGCATATGCAAGGCAGGGGGCCAGGAGATCTGGACACTGAAAATAATAGGTTTCTGGTTCTAACTGTTAGGACAATTAGACAGGGTTTGCAAATGGTGGACAAAAATCGTCTTAACTTTCATTGTAATATTTTTTTTCTTGGAAATATAGAAGTTGTACATTTTAAAATCTGTATTGTAATGTATAATAGGCCTCTACCCATATACGTATAATAGTCCTCTAAAATTATCCGTATAATAGACTTCTAACCATATACGTATAATAGACCTCTAAAGTTATCCGTATAATAGACCTCTAACCATATACGTATAATAGTCCTCTAAAGTTATCCTGAACTCCAATCATATATGTATAATAGTGCTCTAAATTTATCCGTATAATAGAACTCCAACCATTTATGTATAATGAACACCTTATCATAGACGTATAACAATAGACATATATTAGAATTTCATTCTAGACGAATTGCGGACCACATTTAGACGTCTAAGGTATGCGTTTAATAGACGTATATTATACGTCTTTTGCCCACTGGGCCGTCGTCCATGTGACTGGATATAAAAATAACTGATTCATTTTTAACCGGTCTCTGGAAGCTTAGATGTGACTATTTTTCCTTCCTTATTTCTTCATTCCCATGAATTTACTCTGTATTAGAGGAAATGCGAAAGTGGGAAACTGCAGACATTCTTCGTGAGTGGTGGATTGTGGTCAGTGAGCATCTGCACATCTCTAAGTCAGTTCCACGAGCTGTTCTGTTGGGGATGTAGCTCAATGGTAGAGTGCATGCTTTGCATGTATGAGGTCCTGTGTTCAATCCCTAGCATCTCCAAGTGTTTCATATTACTGTGCTCACATCGCAATCTTCTGTTGTGTGAGAACTCCTTGTCTGTGTTTATAGACAGCTAGGTTTACACAATTAAATTTAGACACACTCGAAGTGCTACAGTGTTCTCTCCTGTTTTAAATGTAACTCCAAAACATTTCGTTCTGTTCTTCACACTTGTCATGGCTTTTGCAGAAAACACCCTTTGAATTTCTTGAGAGATCATTCAGCGAGTGAGTCCTTCCTCTGGACTCTGCACTAAGCTGAAAGCTGCACAAACTCCTCATTGCATGTCCTGTACTCTTACAAGCGCTCTCGTGTAGATGTGGAGCACAGTTATAAGGACACTTTGAACTTTTTCCGTTTGAAACGGAAAATGCAAATGATCATGAAAAGTATTGATCGTATAAAATATCCATGGTACAACTCGAGAAAGAACTGAAGGACTACACAACAACTTTTGATGATTACAAGTTACTTTAAGAAATACAACCATCCGCACATGGGCTTGGATCCTGAACGCTTAAGTTGAAAGAGCAAAAGCGAAGGATGACCTGTAAACTCTCTTCATTGTCTTAAAGTTTATAAAATAAAACAATATCTTACTTTCTTAATAATTTCTTACTGTTTATAGATGATTTATTGAATTTTTGCAAAATCTCATTTACAAACTTTTTTCTGTTAAATTGTTATTCACATACTCGAATGTAGATAAACGTTATTGTCTTCCGGGTGTGTGCCCATTTCTCAAAAAAAATATTTGTTAGTCTGTTGGGAGGCTGCACAAGGTGTTTAGAGATAGAACATCTAAAAGACAGGCTTTCTAAGCTTAACATCAAGGCAGTTTTCTCAACAGAAATGCTCTTTGGCACTTTCAGCTTTACTTTGGGAACATTGCCGAGATCACTTCTGAGCCAATGCACGTGATAGTGTGCCGGCAAGTACATTTAATATTGGCTGTGTTAGCGAGCTGCTTTTCCCTTTGAAACTTTTACTTCTTCATGCTGAATCATTGGCAGGGGTAAAGCTAATTAAATCTTTTCGCATAGCGCTCCATCAGAAAATACTTTCTCCTTGGTCAAAACGGGCACAGAAAGTTTTATAAGGGCAGCCTGTTTTGCACCGTCTAAATAACCGACAGTATGCGAATAAGCTTTTTAATAACAGTATTTACAATATAACCCATGTTCAAAAATGCTTTTAGCTTCTTTTAGTCTAAGAAACAGCGGTGTTTTAGCGGATTGTGGTCTTCAATTAGTAAACGCTGAAGTGTTTCCCCGCTTGTGAACAGATCTGGCTCCATTTAAACAGAATCCTGCTCAGCTCCTGCTTTCACTGCAACTTTTGAATTGAGCCCAAAGCGATAAGCAAGCTGAATTATCAAAGCTCATTAGGTACTAGAGATCATGGTATGTTATCAGGTAAATGCAGTCCCATGTATCCTCCGTAATTTCGAGTAAATACCAAAACACACCATCCACGACCCACAGCGGGAATAAGCAGGACTTGGTTGTTCAGAGCGTGAGGCAACTATCGCCAAGAGGGGGGTTTGATCCTCGCTCTCGCTATTATTTGAAATGCCAAAGACGCGTAATAGAGATTTTTGCAGATGTTTTTTTATGCTCCATTATACATTACAATAATGAAAACAAATCAATTAGAAATATGCAATACAACGTCGGTTCCCGAAAATAAAATCTGTTTTACACAGACATCATTGCTTTTGAGATAATCCAGATTGTGAAGACAACTGCGCCCTAGCTCTGGAAAATATTACTCAAAGGTTGGAAAGTACAACACGTTTGTACGTTTGACGTTTACAACATGTAACATGGCACTTCTCCAGCAAAGCAACTCAGGAAGATTCATGAACTATTAGATGTGATTAGCAGAAAGTCAACTATAAATAGACTTTGTGCATTAAGAACTGTTTGTGTTGCCTGTAATCTAGGTAAGATTTTCGGTAAGGTATGCATTCAAATGTGAAAGACTATAATAATATAAAACCAGGAGAAGACTTATTAAAACATACTGTTTTCCTTGCGGTTTCTAATGTATTTTATTAAATGGGGGCTTTGTGAAATCAACTTTTAGCCTCTTGGAATGCAGTCACTCTCCCCGGTCTAAATACCATTATGTAAAATTAGGAAGCAGCAGTATTTTGATAAAGTGCGGTGTTCCTTTATCACAGTAACACAACAGTAAACAGTAAACGCTCAGGTGTTTATAATTACTCGGGAGCAGATCACCCTCAATCTAGAAAAAACGTTTCACAGCGATATTTGAATCGAGCCCCATAGCGTTAAGAAAGCTAAATTACACAAAGCTCATATGACATTGGGAGTCACTGTACCCTATCACGTCCTGCTTGCACTGTCCTACTAAAAGATTAGAGGGATCAGAAAGGACACAAACAACCCATGAATCAACGATTTTGAACTTAAGGGTCGCAAGCTCTACCGACTGCGCCTCTTGTTCCTCTATTACAACAGTAAAATTACTAGGGTTGATTCAACATATAGTAAGCTGACCCCGCTCCCAGCGACGGCACGGTGGCCAAGTGGTAAGGCGTCGGTCTCGTAAACCGAAGATCGCGGGTCCGAATCCCATCTGTGCCTCTTTCATTCACCGCCACGTTCCTTTATCTAAGTCTACAAGTAACATGGAAACGTCTCCTCTTGTTACTCTTTCTGTGGAAGCGCACAGTTTCCTGTTAAAGCCAGAACGTATTGCGGAAGTCTAATATATGAAATTTGTTAAGAATTTGATTGTCTTTTCACAGAGAAAAACGAGAAAACCTTTTTTTCAGAAGTGGGATTCGAACAAAAAACCCGAGGGGAAACTGTGACCTGAACGCAACGCCTTAGACCCCCAGCCAACTCGCCTGTGGCTTTTATATTGAATTATATGTAATTTATTTATTTATTTCTACTCGTTGATAAGAAAAAAAGTGAAATCATGTAATTAGGGAAATCTCTTTTTTTTCATGTAGAAAACTAGCACAAGCAAATGTAAAGTTCAGAGCAGCGCTCAATAAAAACGATCAGAAACCGAAAGCGCGAATTACTGTATGCAGATCAGTACATTCCCATACCAGTTGTTCTGCAGAAGAAATAAGAATAGCCGAACTCAAAGACGTTGTATTGCATATTTCTAATTGGTTTATTTTCCTGATTGCAATGTATTGTGAAGCATAAAAGCCAGCTGCATCAATCTCTATTACGCGTCATTTCTAAAGGCGTTTCAAATAGCAGCCAGTGCAGTATTAATGCTTTTGGAGCATGTATTACATTGTAAATAATCTTATTTAAATAAGTTTAAATTTGCACACTGTTATTTAGACAGCGCAAACCTGTCTGACCTCATACAACTTTCTGTGCCCGCTGAGTAGATCTTAAAGCACCTGCAGCCAAAGTACCCGTAATGGCAACACAGTGCTTTGAGTTCGGCTTTTCTTATTTCTTCTGCAGAACCACCGGCATCGGAATATACTGATCCGCATAAGAAGCGCTTTCGGCTTTGATGGTTTTTATTGAGCGCTGCTCTTAACTTTACATTTGCTCAGGCTAGTTTTCCCCATGAAAAAAATACATTTCCCAAATTACACGATTTCACTTTTTTTCCTATCAACAAGTAGAAATAAATAAAACATATAATGCAATATAAGAGCCACAGACAGGATGCCTGGTGGTCTAAAGCGTTGCATTGAGGTCGCAGTTTCCCCTGGAGACGTTTGTTCAAATCTTACTTCCGACAAAGAGCCTCTCTCGTTAGAGTAGAAACGACAGAATCTCTAA
The DNA here is from genome assembly GCF_059453375.1 of Lepisosteus platostomus. Classification (NCBI taxonomy): domain Eukaryota; kingdom Metazoa; phylum Chordata; class Actinopteri; order Semionotiformes; family Lepisosteidae; genus Lepisosteus; species Lepisosteus platostomus. The sequence goes on from NC_142615.1 coordinate 58,254,679, forward strand.
GTAGAAAACATTTCCACAACATCTCGCATTTCACGTGTTTAATGTTATTTGTCTTAGTGGCTGTTTCGGTGAATGATGGCTCTCTTTTCTTGCAGGGTGACGGCAAACTTCTTCAGAGAGGGAGTCTCCCACGCACGGCTTTTCTTTATCAGGACCGAAGGTAACAGAGACAGACTTCAAACACAAATGAATTACTTCTTGAGCATTTATGACCGGTAAAAAGCTGAGAGCAGAAGAAAACGTCATTGGAAATGAAGAAATGTCTGCTGACAGTAATCAGAGCTCACGCTCAACTGCGGACAACCGCTGCTTGTTAGTACAGTGTTGAGTACCCCCGCTTGTCGAGCGGAAGACCGGGGTAAGTTTCGGTGACAGGGTGCTGGTTTAATTTTTTAACAACCTGACTTCAGTTAAAAAACTGTGTATTATTTACTAAGTTTCAGACTACTTATTGCGGTAGAATATGGAGATCATATCTAGCTCTGAGCTCAACTGCAACAAGAAGTCGTGCTTAACAAAGTCAGAGCCCAGCTGAACGTGTGCTCAGTGTAGTGCCCAGGACTCAGGAGCATTGTTGTGGTTCTAATTAGCACGAACTGCAGGGGCTCTGAATCAGAGCATTTCAATTTATCTGTTCAGTAAATTAAAATGCAAGACACCTTAAAATGGGATTATTACTTTGTCTCTGTCCCGTTTGTATATAATCGAATGTTTAAAAGATACCAGTAAGGACACACAACTACTAATGGGATACTTATTGGAAATAATCCCAAAACAAGCACGTGCGGCAGCTGGTAAACCCCTGTAATAATATTTGCAGTGACAAAACACTTTGAAGATTTGCAATCTATTTAAATATGGATTTACTAAATTTCAGTTCTCCGGCATAACTGAACTCTCACTGTCGCATACTAAAGGCTTTACATGCATTAGCTGTGATACAGATTCTAATAAACACAGAATGAAACTTAGTTTTGTTCCTCATGGTGATCCTCTTGTAGATCCAAATGAAATGTTTAATATGATCCCCCAAGAAAAAAAAGGAGTCCATTTCCGAATAATTGATACCCCATCAAACATTTTTTAATATCCCTGCAAGTTTATACAGAGAATGCTGGTTCGCGGCTTAAATTCAAATTAAAAAAAAGGAAACGAGTTGGAAACTATGTCAATCTGGGATTTAAATCACCCAGAACATTTCACTACATTGGGCAGTATGTGACAGAGAGCAGCTCCTGACATCCTGACATCCCTTTGATAGATCAGTTAGTAAAGTGGAGGACTGTAGTGGGTAATAGCAGGGAATCCTTAGGTTGCTGGTTCAATTCCGGCTCAAAGGATGGCACCTTTTGTGTACTTTGTTTAATCAAAGAGTTAAAATAGTGAATCTGTTTCATTCATGCGTTGAACAAAAGCTCAATAAACGACGAAGCAGAGGCTCCTGTTCTGAATTCACCTCACGTCTGATTGTCTTGTTTTGGTCAAGATCTGATCTTTGAATTAAGGGACTACACTGTCTGCTTTTTAATTAAAAAATACATACAAATGTCAAGTTTTTTGTAGATATAAAGGTGTTCTCTGTTTTCAAAGGATAGCTACTTAATTGGCTTTATGATTTGGTATTGATTTTGTATTGTTGTATTATTAAGTTTGTGCTTTCTGTGTTTTTATCGTATTGTGGACTTATTTTTTAAACAAATGCTTACAAAGGCAGACACGGCACACATCTGTTTATACCAGCGGTGAATTGTACATTTTTATTAAGTACAATCTACTGTGCACTTTTGGGAGTATAACATATAAAGTGGCAAAAATATAAAAGGGAAAAATACCCCAGACTGCGTGTAAAGGCCTCGTTGTGACTGTTGTTTTATTTTTAGATAAAGATGGCGTACTGTGCACAAAATGTTGCAGAAACACAATCTGATATTTTAATAACTATTATTTTAATAATTTGATAAGTATGAGGTCCCGGATCCAAATCTTCAGTCCTGATATTTTTAAAAATGATATCTTCCCTTCCTCTCGTGGAAGTCACACGATGTGAACAATTTTTTTTTTTTCACGTTGCGATCCAAAGAGCCTCAGATGCACAGTCTAACAGTAACCAAACCAGGATGGATTCTGCTGGGAGCCGGACTGAGCTCATTCTCACTCCCTGTGCTGAAAACAGAATTATCTCTTCTCCGAACATCGTCTACAGCTGCTAGATACTGTTCTGTGTCCTACTGCTCCAGCAATTCCTTTGACCAAAGACAGATCACTTGTGCGCTTTTAACCTTCTTGCAGCTACAGGCGAGACTGAAGCTGGAGATGTGAAGGCACCCGCTGGTGCATGTTCTCCAAATTTCACAATCGCGACAGACTTCTCTTTTTTTTTAAAAGTAGATATAGCCCTGAAAAAAGCATTAGCTTTATCAGTTTTTACATTATTCAAACATGATATTTTTATTGCATTTTACATAATAAATAATAATTAATTATTAATTACAAATAATAATTATTATTGTTTAAACTTATATAGCGCTTTTCTGGACACTCCACTCAAAGCCCTTTACAGGTAATGGGGACTCCCCTCCACCACCACCAATGTGTAGCCCCACCTGGATGATGCAACTGCAGCCATAGTGCGCCAGAACGCTCACCACACATCAGCTATTAGTGGGGAGGAGAGCAGAGGGATGAAGTCAATTCAGAGATGGGGATTATTAGGAGGCCATGACTGGTAAGGGTCAATGGGAAATTTGGCCAGGATGCCGGGGTTACACCCCTACTCTTTCAAGAGACGACCTGGGATTTTTAATGACCACAGAGTCAGGACCTCGGTTTTACGTCTCAGCCGAAGGACGGCACCTGTTTACAGTTTAGTGTCCCCGTCATAATACTGGGGTATTAGAACCAACACAGACCCGCCCAGTGACAGAAACCAGACAGTATCGTGTGTCGGGCTCGGCTGCGAGCAGGACAATGACGTCACGGGGACAAAGTAGAGAAAATCAAAACGGTTCTATAAAAGACCTGTGTCAGTTGTCGGTTCGCAGTCTGGACTCTAAATCCACCGATCCGATTTCAAATCTCTCTAACACATGAGCTACGGCTTCTTTCGAGTAGTTATTCAGGAGAACATTATGTTAATCATATAGATGAAGCGTTTAATATATTCAGGTGGGTAGCTACGTCAGCATTCGTATCTGCAAAGGAACAAGTAATACTGTAGGTTTATTCCACGCTGAAAAGAGAAGAGAGAAAACAAACCTGAAGAAGGTTTCACAGCTGACATGTTATGTTTTCTCTCTTCTCTTTTCAGCATGGAATAAACCTATTCCCAGTGGGCAGTGATTCGTCGAATATACGTATATTCATGGCGAAAATACGGCTATACGTATATATACGTCGCCTCGACGTATAATCAATGTCGAATTGCAACCGTAAAATCGATGACATTAATAAACGCATATATAATGTTGAAAACACATCTAACACAGTGCCTGAGGCTTTTTACTGTATATATCGTGTGTGCCGAAACTAGGAGTATACGGCACTCTGCACAGTGTACGAAGTAAATTATCTTCGCAGTAATTAATTAATTTATTATATTTATTACTATATTTATTATACACGTGTAAATAAATTAATTACTGCGAAAATAATTTACTTCGTACACTGTGCAGAGTGCCGTATACTCCTAGTTTTAAAACTGACAAAAATGTAGAAAACATGTTTCTCACTTTGAAATTTAAGATGGGGGTTGGGTATTACTAGTAGCGGCACTGAACTCACCATGGTGCAATTCATTTACGTGACGGGCTAGTGGTTTAATGGATAACGCGTCTTATTTCGGTTTACAAGATTATCGATACGACTTCTTCCGGGGTTGTGTGATTTAAATCAGGCTCCTCAGAAATAGATGTCCGGTATGTAAATGAACTGTACCTGAAAGCAAACGTTGGGTCTGGGTTCCTTTCTTTCCTGCATGAAATAGCAAATCATTACAAAAAAAGACACCAACTAATGTCCAATAGCGTTAGTCATTTAAGTAAACATGAATATACTGTAAGGTCTTGGTACATAGGAGTGGATTTCAACCACAATTAAAAAAGGGCGAATTATAATTACAGGCTTCAGACACGTTTTCATACAAAAGTGACCAAACACTCCCTAACTTTCAGGTTTGCTTGAACCTGTAACAAAAACATGGTCTGAAACTTCCATTCTCTGATGTTACTGTCTCTAAAGTCGGACATGATGTTACGCAGATGGGCAGTTTTCTCTCGTCGTGTTCAAGATTATTCGCTGCATAAGCTCCTTATTGCGTGTTCTGTACTGCTCTGTTATTTTGTTCAGATTACCTAAGTGGTGTACAGATAAAACCCAACCGTGTGGTGTAATTTCCGGGTTCGGCACCAGCAGCACCTGCAAGCACATCAGCTAAACCTCAACATGACTTGAACTCACAACTTTCTGATCTGAAGTTAGACATGCTACGATTGCGCCACGAGGTCACACATTAATTCCCCCAAAGAGAAAAATCAGCGTCCCTGAAAAATATTTTTTTCATTCTCTTCCGTGAGGAGCGCCGCTCTTCAAAAGAGGGTCTCTTCTTCCCAGACCACAGATTATTCTTTCCGCCCGTCTCTCTCACAGAGAGCAGACACACCATCTCCACTGATGTGTTTACTACATCTATAGATCTGACCCCCTACAGCCCCTTTATACAGCCCCGATATTCGAACAAAAAATATTCCTGGATAGGATATTTACCACCAGCCTCGTGAACATCTCATCTTGACCTCTTCCAGGAGGAGCACAATTAACACAGAATCCTCTCTCCATTTAGCAAATAACACAAAACACTGTTTACCTGTCAAGAGAGAAAACCAGGCTGCTCCAGGTGAGGCTTAAACTCACAACCTCAGCATGACTCCACTGATGATGTCATTTTACATGGCCTGAACCAGGAAAGAGTTTGGAAGTCAAGAAGTTATGGTGTTGTTTTAATACTTGCCTACTCATTTAATTTTTCGGTCAAATCTTTTATTTGCGAGTTCTTTCAATTGATGTTAATCCTTGTCCCGATGCACGATTCTGGGCCATGGTGCATCTTGAATAATGTTCTTATAGGCTTCAGTTTGGAAAAGTGCGCTCTTCAGAAGCTACCGAAACCGCTAATGGTTACATAACACTTAATGCAAAAGCAACGTTCGGGTTTGAAAAAGAATATTACTTGCTATGAATACAAACACTGTTACAGGAGGCGTGTTAGGGCTATTTTAACTTAGATCATCAATTCATCTTACATTTCTTCTCCATCTATATCAACAGTGTAATCGCTACTGAGCGCTAAAGGCAGGTCCTGGCAATACAATCTTCTTTAGAAAACATTTTAAAAACTATTTCCACTACCATCTGTAAAGTAAAAGATACCGATTGCACACAACTAATAAAATATTTTTTCCAGGGACGTTGTAGCTAGATGCAGATTACAATCGAAAATGCATCAGCTTTAAAATTTTCTTTTGGATCCAGAGGACGATCAGCATGAGCCATCAAAGAGCCTGTAGCTCCAAGAAGGTTAAAAGCACACAAGTGATCTGTCTTTGGTCAAAGGAATTGCTGGAGCAGTAGGACGCAGAGCAATATCTAGCAGCTGTAGACGATGTTCGGAGAAGAGATAATTCTGTTTTCAGCACAGGGAGTGAGAATGAGCTCAGTCCGGCCTCCAGCAGAATCCATTCTGGTTTGGTTTCTGTCAGACTGTGTGTCTGAGGCTCTTTGGATCGCAACGTGAAAAAAAAAGAACAAAAAACATTTGCTCACATCTTGTGATTTCCAAGAGAGGAAGAGAAGATATCACTTTAAAAAAAATCAGAACTGAAGATTTGGATCCTGGACCTCATACTTGTCAAATGATTAAAATAATAATTATGAAAATATCAGGTTGTGTTTCTGCAACATATCGTGCACAGTACGCCATTTTTTTCTAAAAATACAGTAGATTGTACTTAATAAAAATGTACAATTCACCGCTGGTATAAACAGATGTGTGCTGTGTTTGCCTTTGTAAGCATTTGTTTAAAAAAGTAGTTCACAATACGATGGAAAACACAGAAAGCACAAACTTAATAATATAACGATACAAAATCAATACCAAATCATAAAGCCAATTAAGTACCTATCCTTTGAAAACAGTGACATTTGTATCTACTTTTGAATTACAAATCAGACAGAGTAGTCCCTTAATTCAAAGATCAGATCTTGGCCAAAACAAGACAATCAGATGTTAGCTGAATTCGGAACAAGAGCCTCTGCTTCATCGTTTATTGAGCTTTTGATCAACGTCTGAGTGAAAAAGATTCGCTATTTTAACTCTTTGATTAAAGTTCACAAAAAGCACCTTCCTTCCAGCCGGAGTCAAAACAGCGACTTAAGGATTCCTTACTGTTCCCACTGTCAGTTTTTTGACAGTTTCTGTCAAATGGATCTAAAGCACTCCACTCTGGCACATACTACCCAAAGTAGTGAAATATTCTGGGTGATTAAATTCCAGTTCGACATCAAGTTTCCAACTTGTTTCCTTAGTCTTGGTTACCTTGAATTTAAGCCACAAACCAGGATTCTACTTTATAAACTTCCGGGGATGTTACAAAATGTTTGATGGGGCATCAATCATTACAGGCGGAAATTCACTCCTTTTTTTTCTTGAGGCATCATATTAAACATTTCATTTGGATCGAGAAGAGGATCACCATGAGAAACAAAACAAACTGTTTGATTCCGTCTTTATTGGGGAGCTGTATCACAGCTAATGCATGTAAAGCCTTCAGTATGCGATAGTGAGAGTTCAGTTATTCCAGGGAGTGGGTGTGAAGAGAACTGAACTGAAATTTAGTAAATTCATATTTAAATAGAGTGCAAATCATCAAAGTGTTCTGTCACTTAAAACTTATTACAACACTACCAGGAGTGGGGATTGAACCCACATGGACACTGTGCCCTGTCACAGAAACGTACCCTGGTCTCCCGCGCAACAAGCAGGGGTACTCAGCACTATACTAACGAGGAGCGCTTGTCCGGTGCTCTGTTTACGGTCAGCAGTCATTTCCTCTTTTCCAAAGACATTTTCGCCTGCTCTCAGTAATTAATGTCGGTTTGAAGTCTGTTCCTTTTGTCTCCGCTCTTGACGAAGAGCAGCCTTACGTAGGAGACTCCCTTTCTCAAGAAGTTTGCCATCACCCTGCAAGAGAGAAGAGCCATCAACCACCGAGGCAACCACTAAGACACTTAACATTAAACACATGAAATGTGAGATGTTTTCTACTTAGGGATGTTATCGTTTCTACTCTAACTTCTTTGTCAGAAGTGGGATTTGAACAAACATCTCTAGGGGAAACTACAACCTGAACGCAACGCCTTAGACCACCAGCCATCCTGCATGTGGCTCTTAAATGGAACGATATGTTTTATTTATTTCTACTTGATGATAAGGGAAAAAAAAGTTAAATGTAATTAAGGAAATGTCTTTTTTCATGGGGAAAACAAGCCTGAGCAAATGTAAAGTTTAGAGCAGCGCTCAATAAAAACTATCTGAAACAGGTAGCGCTTCTTATGCGGATCAGTATATTCCGATACCAGTGGTTCTGCAGAAGAAATAAGAAAAGCTGAACTCCAAGCCCTGTGTTGCCATTACTGCTACTCTGGCTGAAGCTGCTTTAAGATCTACTCAGCGGGCACAGAATGTTGTATGAGGTCAGACTGGTTTGCAATGTCTAAATAACAGTATGCGAATTTAAGCTTATTTAAATAAGAGTATTTAGAATATAATACATGCTCCAAAAGCGTTAATCCTTCACTGGCTGCTATTTGAAACACCTTCATAAATGACACGTAATAGAGATTTATGCAGCTAGATTTTATGCTTCACCATACATTGCAGTCAGGAAAATAAATCAATTTTCTTTAACACCTCTGGATAAAGTTCTTCTGTGGAGCAGGTTTCAGACCTCTGCATACAGCGCCCTTGATGTCGTTTTATTTTTACAGCAGCAACCATCCTGAAAGTTTTTTTAAAATATTTCTTATTTGAACAACAAAAATACATATAATACAAAAAAGAGCACATATGACGTATCAACAACATCGTCAGGGGCACGTGCTATAATCCAATTACACTTTCTGAAAAATCTACTGTCCATGCAAATGTACATGCTAATCTACAGGGTTCTTTTCTGCACTGAGCTGCTCATTTGAAATCCAGAAGGCAACACAGACGCGCTCCTATACCAAGAGTCTTATCTGGACCACCTGGATAAAAAAACAGGAAACCTAAGCACTAATCTATACTGACAGCTTTTGAAAAGGAGCTCTGTAATATGCACAAATACAAAGACAAGGTATAAATACTCCATAGGTTTAAAATTCAGGAATATGAATGTTCAATTGTTTACAATTGGAGTTTTTATGTTTCGTATGATTTAGCGACTTTTTTACAACATGTAAAAAAACAGCACAACTAAATGACAAAGCCTTAGAGCTACAGAGAAAAACAAATTGCATTTAAAGTAATTTTAAAGGCTCGAGATAACATTGCACTATAAACGCAAATGTTTGTCTTCTTTGTCGCACTTACGTTTTGTTGCTTTAGCAAATTTCATGCAGTTTATTTCTGACACAAGACATAACAAGCTTGTGTATTTATGACAAAAAAGCAGGGAAACAATTTTCATTGACCTTGAAACTAAAATTGTTAAAAAGTAAGTTAAATGCACATATAGTAAATATATTTTCTCATATAACGGTGTGTTTTTTTGTCTAAGAATCCTTCATGAATGGTTTAACAGACACTTTGCATGATTAAAACAAATATTTACGAATTTTAACGTTTTATACAATAAAGTTTTATTGTGAACATGAGCCCTGTTTATCGATATCACCAATACAGTTCTGGATTTTATTCTGCCTTCCTACGCACATATGAATTTTCTTTCACACAACAGCTCGCATGTGTGGTAGCGTATTTGCGCCAGTGAGAAAAAGAATGATGTTGGCTTTTAAATGATGAACCGTTTGCGTTTATACAAAATGACAAAACGTTGTCGCATACATTGGGACATACTCTGTTTAAACACCTGTCGTTTTCTCTAATATTGGCTCCTGTGCTTCGGTCCATTTGAGAGAGGAGAAGACACTGAAAAAGTCCTGTGAAAGTCGATTTTGCACCTGCGCCAGTGCTGTAGTGGTATCATACAGACGCCCATCCAAATCCATCACACGCTGGAAGCTCTGGAAGGCAACGTAAAATATTGCTCTGTCCGTTGGTGGATTAGGTATGCACGTTTTTTTTTCAATGTAAAATGCAAAATTAAAAATTACATTCAAAATCGATTAATGTAAAAACCGATAAAGCTAATGTTTTTATCTAGTTATATATTTCTATATCTAGTTCTTCAAAGGTCTTTTTTTTTAAAAAAAAAATGTTTATCGCGATTGTGAAAGTTAGAGAAGGTGTACCAGCGGTTGCCTTCATATCGCCAGCTTCGGTATCGTCTGTAGCTGCGAGAAAGTTAAAAGCGCACAAGTGATCTGTCTTTCGTCAAAATATTTGCTGGAGCAGCAGGACGCAGAGTACCATCCAGCAGCTGTAGATGGTGCTCGGGGAAGAGCCGATTCTCTTTTCAGCACAGGGAGTGAGAATGAGCTCAGTCCGACTCCCAACAGAATCCATTCTGGTTCGGTTACTGTCAGACTGTGCGTCTGAGGCTCTTTGGATCACAACGTGAAAAACAAAAAACAAAAAAATTGCTCACATCGTGTGATTTCCACTAGAGGAAGAGAAGATATCACCTTTAAAAAAAATAGAACTTAATATTTGGATCCGAGAGCACTTGGTGGTGGTAGAGGGGAGACCCCATTACCTGTAAAGCGCTTTGAGTGGAGTGTCCAGAAAAGCGCTATATAAGTGTAAGAAATTATTATTATTATTATAAATTATTAAAATATCAGATTGTGTTTCTGTAACATTTCGTGCACAGTACGCCATATTTAACAAGAGAACAACAGTCTCAACGAGGCCTTTACACACAGTCTGGGGTATTTTCCCCCTTTATATTTTTGCCACTTTATATCGAACCTACAATATTATACTCCCAAAAGTGCACAGTAGATTTTACTTAAAAAAATGCACAATCCAGCGCTGGTATAAACAGATGTGTGCCATGTTTGCCTTTGTCAGCATTTGTTTCAAAAATAAGTTCACGATACGTTAAAAACACAGAAAGCACAAACTTAATAACACAACGATACAAAATCAAAACCAAATCATTAAGCCAATTAAGTACCTATCCTTTGAAAACAGAGAACACCTTTATATCTACAAAAAAACCGTGACATTTGTATCTACATTTGAATTACAAAGCAGACCAAGTAGTCGCTGAATTCAAAGTTCAGATCTTGGCCAAAACAAGAAAATCAGACGTGAGCTGAATTCGGAACAAAAGCCTCTGCTTCGCCGTTTACTGAGCTTTTGATCAACGTCTGAGTGAAAAAGCCACTCTCTGGCACATACTGCCCAATGTAGCGTAATGTTTCGGGTGATCTAAATCCCAGTTCGACATCAAGTTTCCAACTCGTTTCCTTAGTCTTGTTTACCCACGAACCAGGATTCTACTGTATGAACTTCCGGGGATATTACAAAATGTTTGATGGGGCATCAATCATTCCAGGCGGAAATTGACTCTTTTTTTTTTCTCGAGGGATCATATTAAACATTTCATTCATATCGAGAGGAGGATCACCATGAGACACAAAACAAACAGTTTAATTCTGTCTTTTTTAGAAAGTAGCGTTTGTGATACATTAATAATATTTTCGTGGAAATATAGAAGTTGTAAATTTTTAAATTTATATTTGAATCGAAATGTGGTTTTGAGTCAAATATTAGCGTGTTCATGTAATTAGTTTGTGTTTGTCATTACTATATATATATATTGCCATGCTACTAGAATTTGTAACTAAAGTTTACTAGTTGTGTTTTTTTTATGATGATTAGCCATTTGTTGATTACAATTTAAAAGGTATGGGTTTAATAGTCGTATATTCTACATCTTTTGCCCACTGGGATGTGCCGGTTTTAATTGAACAAAGCTAGATACACATTTTCTAATGCAGCCTTCATTACAAGACAGTTTATTTCTCGAAAGCGTGATATGTAAAAAAGAGAAAAACGAAAATATATGGATGACAATATTTCAAAGATGAAGATATTACTTTTGAGAAATTGTCATTTTATGTATCAAGACGCTTTTCAACCACTGGTTTTAGACCTTTGCTATGCTTCCTGAATCATTTTCAGTGTTATAAACTGGGTGTGGAGGTAGCGATCACTTTGAAGAGCAGTTGACAGGCTGGAGCTGTTCAGACTACTCGTTATTTCTCAAATGCTTCCATCTTTTTTCTTTCACGCTAGGACGCGAGTGTGTACATGTGTTTGGTTTTCATTTCACTGATTCTCATTGAAGATTTGGGAATTAACGACGAAAGAATCAGTTGCCTTGGAAAGCAGAAGCTTTGGTTCACAACGATCTTGAAGACACGCCCATGTAGTGCAGCGTGTGATATTTGTACTATAAAAGACCAAGTGCTCAAAGTGACGTCTGCGTTTACCGTTTAGACTTTTCATCTCGGGCGCACTTTTAGAAAGCAAAGATAGAGCAGTTGTGTTGAATCACGCTACGACAGCTGTCAGCAGAGTGGCGCAGCGGAAGCGTGCTGGGCCCATAACCCAGAGGTCGATGGATCGAAACCATCCTCTGCTATACACACCGTCAGTTTAATGAAGTGAATTAAAACTGATTTTTTTCTCTCGTGTGTGTGCAAACTTCACACTTACTGTATTCGTTAATCTTTACCAATAGCAGATGCCCAAATGTATCTTTGGTTGTTCTGAGATCCTTGATAGTTTCCTTAAATCCTTCCAATGAACATCCATATCAAAGCACAGTGTATGAAGTTAATTTATTATATTTATTACTATATTTATTATACACGTGTAAATTAATTACTGCGAAAATAATTTACTTCGTACACTGTGCAGAGTGCCGTATACTCCTAGTTGCGGCACACACGATACATACAGTAAAAAGCCTCAGGCACTGTGTTAGATGTGTTTTCGACGTTATATATGCGTTTATTAATGTCGTCGATTTTACGGTTGCAATTCGACGTTGATTATACGTCGAGGCGACGTATATATACGTATAGCCGTATTTTCGCCGTGAATATACGTATATTCGACGAATCAATGCCCACAGCTTGGCATACAAGGGTTTTGCTGAGGGGGTCTTGCCACCTGCCTGAAAAAAAACAGTAAAATGTTTGAGTGCCTATAGAGTTTCTATTTTTATTTTCTTGAGAAAAGTTGATACCATTTCCTGGACACCCCGTCCCCCATCAGTGCGCGGTGCCCAGGGAAAAAGCTGTAGGGGGGTGTCTGAAATTCTGAGGGGGGGTGATATTTCAGTTGAAACGGAGCTGTTTGGTGCAGCTACCCAAATGAAATCTCGCAGCTATGCCATGATAGAAGATAACGACTAGCAATCTGGTATTTGCGATGAAGTTCAGTTTCACATTTTTCGTCACTCTCACGGTTTGTATTGCCTGGAGCGAAAAGTACCATAAGCGTTCATTTTTGCAGCTACATGGACGTTCTGAATCGTTAAGAAAAAAATGTTGTAAAACCAACAGAAAGCACAGACTGCTATAACTAGTCCTAGTTATATAACGATTTTAAGTATAATGATAAACTAGTGCAAGGAATCGGTCCACCTGAGCAAACAGGATCGTAATGTTGACACTCAATAACGACACTGATATGTGCAGTTCCTGGACGGATAGCCCTCCTGCCCATCAAACAGACTGAGTGACTGTTCGTGTCATTTAGTGTTGTCTGACCATTGACAAAGTACAACTATTTTTTTAGGGTGCAAATTAAGTTAGGTAAATCTTTTTGCCCAAAACTGAAGGGGCGACATTCCTCCCTCCCCCCGTGATGCCAGGCCTGTCCCCATCCTATTCCATAATGTCATTATATATAATACCATACAACAGTGACCGATCCTTACTAACTGCATGCGTTATAATTGCACATCAGCTCATAGCAGGGGGCACATAGCTGCGATGTATTATCAATGTTAAATTTCAACCATAATATCGACAACATTAATAAACGCATACGTTGAGAAAATATCGAACCCAGCATATTTTCCGGTTATATACCACAATGCATTGCTAGTATTCGTTGGTCACCATTTTGGACACGTTTTTCAAACGTAGAAGTATATCCGCAAATATCTCAGCAATCCTCTTTTGACGAGTAAGTATGAACAATAATAATACTATCTAAATACATACAGATCTTTCTTAATATTATTTTGATTAAAATAGTACGTGAATAAGCAGAAAATGGCACATAAAAATAGTGTGAATGGGGAAGATGACACAAAATCGTTTTGCCGTTTCTCTATTCTTATTCTATGTTGTACTTTCAAACTTTGGGTACTCTTTAATTAGGACAGACTTTATTGCTCAACTGCTATGATGCAAGCCAAATTTTATACATTTATTTCAGCTTTGAGCTTAGTAAACCGTTCATTTTTTAGATTATACTAAAGAAGATATTAATCATCATTTATTTGGGAAGTAATATTATATAATTTTCTCCTAGCTGCGGTGCTGAAGTCCCACCCTACATCAACGGAAAAAGAAATAAAGGAGCACGCAATGTGTTATGTGAAGAATGTATATGCAAGGCAGGGGGCCAGGAGATCTGGACACTGAAAATAATAGGTTTTTGGTTCTAACTGTTAGGACAATTAGACAGGGTTTTCAAATAGTGGACAAAAATCGTCTTAACTTCCATTGTAATATTTTTTTTTTCTTGGAAATATAGAAGTTGTACATTTTAAAATGTATATTTGAATCAAAATGTGGTTTTGAGTTAGTGTGTTAATGTAATTAGTTTTGTGTTTGTCATTACTATACTGTATATTGCCATGTTGCCAGAATTTGTAGCTGAAGTTTAAGACTAGTTGTGTTTTTTATGATTATTGCCCATATGTTGATTGTTGATTGATTGTTTACAATGTATAATTTGAAATACATATGTTTCAGGTGTGAATGTGTATTTTCAGAATAAATTTCTAAACCTAATCATTGGCTTGGTTTACTTGTTTCTACACCTATAAAACCTATCTTTGATGTATAATAGACCTCTACCCATATACGTATAATAGACCTCTAATGTTATCCGTATAATAGACCTCTACCCATATACGTATAATAGACCTCTAATGTTATCCGTATAATAGACCTCTAACCATATACATATAATAGACCTCTAACCATGTACGTATAATAGACGTCTAAAGTTATCCGTATAATAGACCTCTAACCATATACGTATAATAGACCTCTAAAGTTATACGTATAATAGACCTCTAACCATATACATATAATAGTCCTCTAAAGTTATCTGGAACTCCAACCATATATGTACAGTATAATAGTCCTCTAAATTTATCCGTATAATAGAACTCCAACCATTTATGTATAACGAACGTCTAAACATAGACGTATAATTGACGTATAACTTTAGACGTATATTAGAATTTCATTCTAGACGAATTGTAGACCACATTTAGACGTCTAAGGTATGCGTTTAATAGACGTATATTATACGTCTTTTGCCCACTGTGTTGGTTCACAACGATCTTGAAGACACAGCCATGTAGAGCACAGTGTGATATTTGTACTATAAAAGACCAAGTGCTCAAAGTGACGTCTGCGTTTACCTTTGAAACTTGCTTCAAAGTAAATCAAGACGTATGTCTGTCTCGCTGTGTGTGCTCTTATCTGTCCATCTCTCTCTCCTCTTCTCTCACTCTGTGCAGTCTGTGCAGAGTATCTGAAGGGGATGTAACACCACTTGGCAAAGAAGAAAAATTCTCAGAGGCAGAATAAAAAATCATTATTCTCTTCTCAGTCAGATTCACAGCTCAGACTCACACTCAGACAGAAGCTCAATGCTGTACTGCTCTCTATCCTCACAATCCAGAACCAGAAGATATTCAGACAATCAGTGCTGCTACTGTACATGAACAATATCAGACAGAACAGCCTGGACTCAAGTCACATTTCCCCCTTTTCCCCTTTCTCCCAGCCCTCTTAGATACATAAAAGAGCTCCTGATTCTCCTCTCTGTGAACTGGGCTCAGGGGTCACTGATCTGGCAGCTGTGGGCTCTGTTCCAGGGCAGAAGCAAGAAACTTCAATAAACCCTTTCCAGGACTTCCAGCCCTTCAGTATTACTTTCTTTAATGTATATCAGCCTCCAAACATGTTTTTTAAGTGTTTTATAACACAAGTGAGTGTGGAATAATTTTTGTATTTATGTAATAAACACCAGTATTGACACTCTGATCAGTATATTGATTATTAGTAGCCAAAGGCCGATGGTCGTGACTAAAATAGTGACCAGTTGACCAGTCTGTAGCTCTGAGCAGTGGGACTCAGATCACACAGAAGAAGATCTGTCTGTGTGTGATTCCACACCAGCCCTGGGATTCAGCTGCTCTCACAAGTGTCTCACAGACAGTCTTATAAATGTACAATTAGGTGAAGTCTTGTTACAATTATAAAGTTAAGTGAAATCATCAGACTACCTATAGAACTGAGAGCTTGGTGGTAATAAAACCAGTATACACCTCCAGGATCAGGAGTCTAAAACCCTTAAAAGCACTTATTTCAGGGACTCGTGCTTGGTCTCTACTGCTCCACACGGGTACGCTTTGTAACGCAATAATCTGTGAAGTAAACTATTTTTTTTTCTGTTTAATGATTTTCATTCCTCGGTTTGTCGCTCTCCTTCTCCAACTGTTATAAATCGCCTCTCTTCACAGCCCGGTTTAGTTTTTTGGAGATGTTATATTTGTATGAAAACCAGGAGTCTCCTCCAGCAGAGATGCGCTATTTTTAAAACTTTTTTTATTAAACGTATAGAATTTACAAATTTAACTACAACCAGAAGATTAAGAAACATGTACAAGAGAAAAAAACACAACAGAAAAAAAACATATAACCACCAGAGGTAATGAAGTAAATTATGTGATCAAATTGTATTTTTACATATATCATGTTTTCCTTGCTTTATTATTTCTCAGTTATTTATAGAATTTAAATAGTGTTTCAACATGCATGCGTTTCCTGTATAAAATAAAAATCAGCGCACACTTTTTTACAAAACAAAAAAAAACGCTTTTCTTTTTGCAACATTTCGAGTACCTCTGGCATTCATGAAAAAGACACACAAAAGCAGCGGAGACGCGCTCTGCTCTGTCAGAATAAGCGCTGTGATGTCACAGACACCAGCCAGAGCACCGGGATCAGAGAGAGAAAGAGCGCGGGAGGCGCACGGAGCGCACGGAGAAGAACCGTAGAAAAATCGATTAACTTCACCGATTGGTGAGTACTGATTCTTTTCTTGACCCTGTTTAAGTATCTAGAGAACAGTTAATAAAGACTGTATCGACCAATTACCATAGTGCGTTTAGGGTTAATAATGTTCAATCCGAAATTAAACAATGATTATTCATATTATTATTTAGGTAACTGTATCCTAGAGCTAGAAAATGATATTTCAAGTTCATAAATGTATGTAACAGTTTAAATGCATTTTTCCAGTGTTTATAAATCATAAGAATGGTAACCACGGCGACAGGCGCCTCGTCACTGCACGCGTCTAAGTGTCTCGCATTTGTCACAGAGAGCGGTGTGACGTCACGAGCAACGAGCAGCAACTAATACTAATATCAGTGTCTTCATGTTAATATTACTGAGATTACAACTGGTAGTTTTAATGCTAGTGTTCATGTGAGTATTAATGACAGTGGCACTACTGATTGTTTTAGTTTTAATGTTCATATTCATGTTAATATTAATTATAATTATAGTGTTACTGTTGTAGTATTAGTAGTATTTATATTTGTGTTATAGTGTATCTGTAGGTAAGTGAGTTTGTAGTATCTGTGCGTGTGTGGGTGCGTGTCTGGAAGTGTGTGGTGTCTGTGTGTGTGGGCTGTGTGTCTGTGAGTGTGTAGGTATGTGTCTGTGAGCTTGTTGTGTCTGTTAGTGTGTGAGCGTGTGGGGTCTCTGAGTGTTTGGTGTCTATAAGTGTGTGTCTATGAGTATGCATAGTGTCTATTTGTTTCTGTGAATGCATGCCTGAGAATGTGTGTGTATGGTTTGTGTCCGTGAGTGTGTGGTGTTTGTCAGTGTGTAGTTTTATATTTGTAAGTGTATGTGTGGGCATGTCTGTCAGTGTGTGTAGTGTCTATGTGAGTATTAATGATGATAGCATTACTGATAGTTTTAGTTTTAATGCTAGTATTTATGTAATATTAGTGATACTTATAGTGTTAGTGTCAGAGTATTAACACTCATCATCATCATGTTAGTTTTCATGAGAGTATTACTGTTATTATAAGTATTATTAGTCTAGTAGTAGTTTTTGTCAGTGTTAGTAACAATGATAGTGTAAGTTTTGGTGATTGTGTTACTGTTGTAATATTAGCAGTATCTGCATTAGTGTTAGTTATAGTGTGTCTGTACCTAAGAGTGTATGTAGGTGTCTATGTGCGTATATAGTGTCTATTTGTGTATCTGTGAGTCTGTGAGTGTATATATGTGAGTGTGTGAGTGTCTTATTGTGTGTATAAATGTGTGATGTGTCTGTGAGTGTAAATGTGTGTGAGAGTGTAGGTGTACAGTATATCTGTCAGTGTGTGTGAATGTGTGTGTAGGTGGGCTTGGGTTCCACTGATGTGTCTGACAGAAGTGACCCATCAACAGGTGTTGAGTTCCAGAGCCGCTTGCAAATAAAAACACTTTCTAGAGTCCAGGCCAACTTCCAGAGAGCTGTAAGTTCTCTGTTTTTATCAGTATTAGTAATAATGACAGAAGTAATTCCCACGCAAATGATTATTAACCAAGACAGACATCAGAAAATATCGCCTTTGCAATGATGTCACTCCTCTTCTTCATGAATTTTCTTTAATGACAGGACATTTCTCTGTCTGAGTGCCTGCTGCAAATAGTGTGACTAGCCATTTCTCTCCAATATTTTCTAGTTCAGTTATTTATCACATATGAAATATTATTCTCATTAAGAATATTTTACCTGCAAAGTCACAGTGAAATTACTACGGCGAATGAATGTTTTATGGGTGGAAAACGTTCAAAAGACTTAATGCTCCAGGGAAGGTTTGAACACACAACCTCATTATAACTCCACTGTGCACAGCTACATGCATACCACACACTGACCAACTGTGCCACTGGACCTCTGTAAGGCAGGCTCCTACACCGATTGTAAAACTGGCACAAACGTAGGGCGAAACACGGGGTTTTGGCTGTGGATACATCTCCACATGGGTGAAAGGGACAGTAAAATAGTAAGGTAAATAAAAGATACTGAAATATACAGTATGTGCTCACTGTAATGTAGGAAGAGGTGGTCAACAAGCAAAACAGCTTTGTGGATAATGTGAAGTGACATTGTTTTGTGTCAATTAGCCCACGAATTGTGCTTCATGTGCCTTAAGCTGTGCAATTTGTATGGTTGTTGAATGAGATTGGTTTCTTCACAAGCCCGGTCAATTGCCAGAGGAGAGCTTGCCTACACACACCTTCATGAAGACTCTTTTTAAGATGATTACACCTTTCATTGTCAAGTCGCCTCCTTTGCATACAATAGTAGCACCAACACTAAGAGAAAGGATGAGAAATGGCATTTATCAAATGATTGCAGTGTTTGTTTGACTGAGGATCCTTGTGTGCTGAACTGGCCTCTGGAGAAGTGTAGTGCAGTAAAGGAGAAGATTTGTGTCACTCAAGGCTGTAACGGAACAGAACAATACAATTACAATAGTTTTATGAGAGTAAATAATACTGGTGCATCACAGTTCTTATAATGGTGAAAACAGGAGCAACTTCTCTACAGTTTTGACTGAAGTATTTAAACGGCAAGAAATAATATCACTATGCAATTAATTAATGCAATTGAGCTCCTCTAAATGTTCTAGTCTGATGAAACAATGTATAGAATTAGGTGACAATATCAGAATTCATTCAAATACACAAGATTAATTTTCAGCAGCAAAAATACGCTCAAAAATATTTTACAAGAAAGAAACCTTACATTCACCTAAATCAACATTCACCCTACGTTAGCAGAGAACAGTAGGACAGTTAGTTAGTGTCACTGGACACTCTGTCACAGAGGCTGATCTCTTCAGACTTCAATGAGTCTTCCAACTTGTCGTAGCTGTTGAAGAAGCACCTGTTGAATCTCAACCGATATTTCCTGAGAAATCGTTCAGCGAGCGATTCCTCCCTCTGGACTCTGCACTGAGCTGAAAGCTGCGCGAATTCCTCACTGTATGTCCTGTACTGTTACATGCGCTCTTGTGTAGATTATTTACTTGGAGAAATGTGACAAGAACACATCGAACTTTTTCCATATGTGAAGGAAAATGGTAAAGAGCCTGAAAACTTTGAACATTTAAGTTTGCGTGCTTTATATACTGTATATTCTTTACTATACTGAAGAAAGATGTGAAGATGGGGGTTTGAATTTAATCCTTTCTGTATGAGGTTTAGACTTCTAAGTCACAAGCTGGGGTTTATGGCAGGAAAGGGGGTTAACTGATAAGGATTGCACATGCAAGCTAGGAACCCCCCTGGGTGTAATCTTAAACTGACCATTTGTCCAGAACATCTTAATTGGCCAAATACCATGAACCCCCCTTTTTACCATCAGACCGAGTGACGTCAGAAACGGAGAAGAAGACACTATATAACCCAAAAGTTTGTAACAGTACGGGGAACAATACTTCGGTTTTGTTGTTTCTTGCGGGAAACAAGACTTCGGCTTTATTGTTCCTTGCATGCAATAAACACATCTGTTTTACTTCATCTCGGGATCAAGAACCTTATTTCTTCTGTTACAACAATACTTTACTTTACATACTTGGGGTGGAGCAGTGGCTCTGTGGCTAAGGATCTGCGCCTGTGGTTGGAATCCTACTCCACTGGGCTTCTGAGCAAGGCCCTTAACCCCAACTGCTCCAGGGCAATGTAATGTTTCATAGCCATTCAGGGACGCCGAATATGTAAGAAACCCAGCTCAGGGACGCCAAATATGTAACCTTGCCATAGCCAAAATGTAATGTAGTGGCTCTCTGAAGGCACCAGTTATGTAGGGTTTGGGCATTTACTGAGACAATTATTAATTGTAGCAGTAAATCACAAAGTTGATTCTTTTGATGGCTTTAGAGTCCAACCATGCGACCTAACTCAAACAACGCACACACACAGGTACTAATACACGAGGATACATTTATTAATACATAGAATATGCATATAAACCTAACAGATCTTATCGAGAGGGTTATCAGAATACAAAAGGTATATATTCAGTCAGTTACAAAGAGTTACATATATGAAGAGGACATACGTTCAGTATATCATTCATTAAGACCGTTTCGTAAAGTGAACTTGGTTACAACTTCTACATTAGATACTCAAAACAAGTACATAACTCTTAGGAATTAAATTGATATCAACTGGTTGGGATAACAATTGAATTCTCGAGCTGTAATGCATTGAAGTTGAATACTCATCCAATCTCTGGGGATTCAGATCTCCTGCGGGCACAAAGAAACAGTTGCAGGCTGTTGCTGTCCAATCCGCGCTCTCTGGCTCCGTGCCAGGCTGTGCTGTGCGGCTTGTGACGGTGCGCTGCTGATGCTCACTGACCGGCTAGTTAGTGTTGGCTTTAACTAGCAAAGTTTGTGCACAAGAGAAAAGATGACTGTGGGTCCCAGCAAGTCAGGAAGAGGACCGGTTCATTCCTGATGAAGAGCTAGTTCTGAATAGTAATTCAGCTGTCCACAGTTCCGACCTGTTCACGAGGCCTGCTGCTGGTTACTCTCTGGCAACCTCCACTCTAGACTCTTAGAACAAAGGAAAGTTCTGGCACTTGGACACACTGGCCGTTCCGTGGTTGTCCGGGCTGAGTCTCAGGATGGTCAGGAGGCGCGCTGCGAGAATGTCCTACCCTTGGGAGCCTTCTGCTCCTGGGCCGTCCTGCCCTGGAATTCTCCTTTGAATTGTCCACTGAATCTCACTGAATCTTCCCTTCTGAATCTCTCAGGCTCTCTGTGTTGCCTGTTTTTACCTGGAGGAACTTCAGCTCGTTGATTGGCTGAAAGTTCCATGGGCATCAGAGTCCCACGTGGGTTACTCGGCCCTACCAGTCCCTGATTGGTTGATCAAGGTGATATATGAGTCACTTACTCCTGACACTTAGGAATGCAGTCCAGATGTCCATCTGGCACTCCCTAGACGGATAGGTGCCAATGGATGACCATTGATCATGATAGCCAGGCTTAGCTAAGTGCATCCCCCTTTGGGAGCTGTCCTTATCAAAGGAACCCTAAATCAGCCTGCATGAATAGTTTCTCTGTGGCTGCACCACAGAGATGAACAGAGAAATGAGGCCTCATTTGGGAAGGCTCAGAACACTTAATTCTGCCTTATTAATAAGCCTCGCCGCTACAGCACCATACAATGGCAGATCCTGTGCTCTGACCCCAGGCTCTCTCCTTATCTGTGTGTCTCATGGAGAGCAAGCTGGGGTATGCAAAATGATCATTCCTAATGCAAGAAATTGTAAAGGGTTAATAAAGTGATGTTATTATTATTCCTTACAGCAGAGCAAACAAATTGTTACAAAAAACACCAGCTAATGTCCACCAGCGGAATTAACATTAATATACTGTAAAGTGCTGTTACTTGGGAGTGTTAATCTACAGATAAATTAAACAAATGGCATTTATAGCTCTAAAGAGGTTGACATAGACGTCTGTAACAGACCTTTTCAGTTCATTGCTGTTCCTCTGACTTGGTGAGCCTTTGGAATTTTAAAAGCGTTTTGCTTGCCTCTCATGTGGTCTGTGTGTCACAGAACCGATACGTGGAATAGAAGGATCCTTGTGCGTGACCGGAATCCCACAGGACACAGAGTAGCAAAGGGACAAACCAAAAGACGAAATCCAAAGGCTGGGTCGATAAGGGAGGCAGAGGGTCCGGTAACGAGAGAAATCCAAAACAATTCAAAGGCAAAATCCAGAAGGCGAGGTCAAGAGGCAGAAGCAGAAGATTCGTAACAGGAGATCAGTCAAAAGGTTTGGAAACACACACTGGAGAATACTAAGAAAGGCTTCTCAATAGTGAGCGTGGGAAGGTGTGCGAAGGGGGTTTAAATACTGAAAGGAAAGGGGTGTGATTGGATGATTGGTTAGGGAGTGAGAATTTGAGGAATCTGATGCATGTGAGAATGTGCTGGGTTCAATCAGGGATGAGATTGGGAAGCAGAGGTTCCGGGAATGTAACGTCGTTTGCGAGGGAGAGTGTGGGGCGTGACACTGTGTACCAGTCCATTAAGAGCCGCACTATCACTGTGTTGTGTGTGGTCCTACAGAACTACACAGCTATCTACTGGAGTCGTCTTCTGTCCATTGCAGTTGAGAACAGATTTAATACGGAGCTGCGCAGAAATTTCTGCGGCAAATATCGCTGCAGAACTAGCCCGTGCACAACAATGAAGAGAAAAAGAAATACCACAGGGTCGCCCATAAGAGGGAAAAATAGAAATCAATTGTTCAAACAATTACAACACTCGTCCTCTTACAGTGGTCTCATGTTATTTTTCTTGCCATAAGAACAGTGGGATTGTTCAACTGTATTGTTCCCCAAATGGTTGAATAATAATAATAATAATGATAATAATAGTGGTGGTAGCTGATCGTTCTTGTCCGTGGCCTAGTGACCTGTGTGAATACAGTATGTTGATTTATTCTCCTCAAGGCATTGCTTTAGCAATTCAAAGAGCGTGGGTTTTAACCCATTCAGTGCTTATTTCAACTAACGCCATGTTCCTTTTTCTAGGTCTTCAAATAGTTTACAATGTAGAGGTATCTTTAGTAATAAGAAAAAAGCTGCACCTCGGAGATCCATCTCACAAAAGCAGATTTCTTAAAGTGCACTTATGAGCTGTAGAACCTGAAGGAGTTCTCTCTCCTGGATATTAAACATGCAGATAATGAAATCAGTGATTTATGATTTCTGCAACCTTCCAATAAATACATCTAAGACATGTAACAAGCCCATTGCGCAGCTCCAGTGGCACAGTTGGTCAGTGCATTGTACTTATATCGCAGTACATAGTGAAGTCATGCTGAGGTTGTGAGTTCAAGCCTGCGGTGGTTTTGCCTGTGATTTCAGCTGCAGAAACTTTCTGTTGGATTTAGTTTGGTTCTTCTGTTACTTTTTCCGCTCGATGGAGCTTTATTAATGCAGGCACACCTGCTTCCTCGGCATTTTATTTTATCGCTGCTCACAAACCAACACACTGCAGACACCTCTGATACTGTCACTGCTTGTGGGCCATGTGTTCCTGCTGTCAGCCTGCTATACCATGCTCATGCGTGTCTAGAAACATTACTGCTCTAGTACAAGAGCGAAAGACTAAACGAAATCGCACCCACTTTGAAAAAATCACGTTTGACAAACCATAGGATGACAAGAATGGGATTCTTTGGTTGTTTGAGTACATAAATCAAAGACACTGCGTTCAGCATATTCACATCAGGCACTCGGACAGAGATAAACCCAGAGAAAATCTTCTCACATTTTAATCTGTAACTGCAGGATTCAACAAATTGTTAATTATCTTAACTTCACTTACAATTTTTAAACAATTTACAAAGCCCACAGTGGATGACATTTGGTTCCGGCACACATCAGTTGCTTGGAATATCATTGTAATATTTAATTTGCTTTCCCGTCACACCACTTTTATTAATAATGAAGTTTATCAATACACGTTTGTTTAAAACATGTCATTTATTATTGATACAGTTTCATTCTGTCTTTATTAGGAGCTGTATCACAGCTAATGCATGTAAAGCCTTAAGTATGTGATAGTGAGAGTTCAGTTATCCCAGGGAGTGAAGAGAACTGAAATTTAGTAAATACATATTTCAATAGTGTAATCTTCAAAGTGTTCTGTCACTTCAAAAGCAAATTACAGGAGCAGGGATTGAACCCACATAGACATTTGCTTATTGGGTTTAAGATCAACACCTTAACCACTCAGCCATCCTGAAAAACGGTTTCAGCTCTGTGTTACATTGCTCATTGAATATATTTGTTCATTGAATATATTAATTTAATATATTTGTTATATTTTTGAATGGAATGGGACTGTACACTGGTGGTTCCCAGGGGAAAACAGGGTTATTGAGCCATTGGGTATTCTGAGAATAAATTGGGTGGGTGAATATAACCGTGTGGTAAAGTAAAACAGTCTTCTTAGATGAAGCGCTACAGATGCAGCCCCTGAAAGTGTATAAGACTTACATTTATAGTACTGCTGACACAAATGGAGCCTCTACATCAGACCGAAATAGCGATGTGTTGGCTTAGTTGTGCGTAGGATCTCCTCATGAATCTGTCTCATTCATCAGTGGAAATAGAAGCCGTCACTGTAAACTCGGCCGTGATGTTCCACAGATGTATAGTGTGCCTTTCCTCTTGTTGTATTCAAGAGTACTCACTGTGTGAGCTCCTCACTGCGTTTCCTTTTCTTTTCCTGTGATTATCTACGTGGAGTGTGGTGACAAAATAGTCTTGAACATTTTCGGTTTGTGAAAGGAAACACTAAAGAAAATACAAGTGATTAACTTTTAAAATATCGACAGTACAGCTAGAAGAGTGGAAGATAAAATACGATTTATAATTAAATTCACAGTACACTTAAGGAAAACACAAACGCCCGAACAGGGACTTGAACCCTGGACCCTCAGATTAAAAGTCTGATGCTCTACCGACTGAGCTATCCAGGCTCTGGACGGTGAATGACACTGTCGTGATCCTCTCAAGTCTCTTCTTGTGCCGAAGCGCAGTCATACAGTACCTGACCCGTCTGGAATGTCTACTGACAGACTTTATCCAGAAGCAACGGCACCACTCCCAGTAGAATGAGTGAGAAATACAGCATGACATGGGGAGGTAAGGGGCTCCCACAATTCATCTTTCCTCACATTACTGATTTTTTCAATAGCATTTTGACCTTTTATCACATTCAGATTTTTTCGCATTTAATAAGATCTTTTAATCAAAAACATTAAGAACGAAAACAAATTGAACATTTTTTGGAACAACAATTAAAAAACTTTCAATGCCTTGGTTCTATAAGTGTGCACACTTTTTTGTAAAAATTAAAAAACATTTTGTTAAAATTCAATAAAAAGTCTATCAGCAGCAAGAAATTATTCTGAAAGTAAGATTTTTTTATATCATAAACTGTAAGACACGAAGAGAGTTTACAGGTCGTATCCTTCGCTTTGTCTTTTAAATTAAGCGTTCGGGATTCAAACCTGTGTTCGGACTGTTGTGTTTCTTGAATTTCTTGTAATCATCAAATGTCGTTGTTTGGTCCATCAGTTTTTTTCTCGGTTGTACAATGGAATTCGCGCAGCTTTCAGCTCAGTGTGGAGTCCAGAGGGAGGACTCGCTCACTGAATGATCTCTCAAGAAATCCCGGGTGAGATTCAAAAGGTGTCTTCTTCAACAGCCACGACACGTCTGAAGACTAATAAAATTAGTTTAAATCATTTGGTAGTTAACAGAACTAAATGCTTTAGAGGTACATTTAAAACAGCAGAGCAACACCGTAGCACTTCGAGTGTGCCTGAGTTTAATTGTGTGAACTTGGCTCTCTATGAACATGAGCAAAGAGTTCACATTCAACAGAAGATTGCAATGTGAGCACAGAAATATAAAGCACCTGGAGATGCTGGGACCTCATACATGCAAAGCATGCGCTCTACCACTGAGGTATATCCCCAAAAGACTTATTAACGGAACTGAGATGTGCTGATGCTCTCTGAACACAATCCACCACTAACGAAGGATGCCTGCAGTTTCCCACTTTTGTGTTTCCTCTACTACAGAGTAAATTCATAGGAATGAAGAAATAAGGAAGGAAAAATAACCGCATCGAAGCTTCCAGAGATTGGTTAAAATGAATCTGTTATTTTTATATCCAGACACACGGGCGACGATGATTGATTTATCGACGGGGAGTGCTTTTTTACCTCCTCACTCGACTACCTTGATTAAACTACGCATAGAACAACAGCAGTACAGATGATTTTCATGGACCGACTTGTTTTGTACAACTCGAGTGATAAAGTCCTGTCTGCAAATATTGTAGAAGAACGAAAAAGGGTGAAACAA
This sequence comes from Lepisosteus platostomus, assembly GCF_059453375.1. NCBI lineage: Eukaryota > Metazoa > Chordata > Actinopteri > Semionotiformes > Lepisosteidae > Lepisosteus > Lepisosteus platostomus. The sequence goes on from NC_142615.1 coordinate 58,281,091, forward strand.
CGCTCCAACCACAGGAATGGTAACAGGAAGGATCATGTTATTTAATATGTCCTTTGGAGATGCCTTGTCAACGCACACAGGCATTAGAGCTGGACAAATAATTGATAGTGGTGTTTGTAAACAATCATGAAACATGTTATTTCTAAACCAGGAAGAAAGGAGCAGACTAAAACTTTAAGAGACAGAAACAACACCTTATCACAGCTAACATTAATTACAATGACATCACAATAAAAGAGCGGAGCCTTTAGTGAATCAAATTAGTTTTCATTGGACGTCTGTCTCTTCATAACTTTGTAGGTGAGAGGGAGGATTGCGGAAATGTGCCGGTGTTTCTCAGAAGTGCGTTGGTGGTATAGGTGCCTTCTAAATAATCGAGTCGGGTTTGAATCCCGGTAAGTGCATCCCCAAATCTTTTCAAGAAAATCTGTGATCCGGTAACATATCTTTTCAAACTAGCATTCAAGGTAGGATACGTGTTCTTAAATACCAAAAAACTCTATAAGGAAAAAGCAGATCTCTGTACACAAGACGGCAGTGCGATCTTAGAATTCCTGTGTTGTTGACGGATTCAGACTCCTTCTCAGAGGTTTTTGCTCGCCAAATAACTTTGCAGCTGAGGAAGAGCACCCTGAAAAATACCAAACACAACCAGAGAGCATGTTGGTTGCTCTTGCTCTTAATGCAAGAGCTGTTTTTTTAATAATTATTAACCAAAAACAGCAGCACAGGTAGGTCGCATTTGTGATTATGTCACTTCTCTGCTTCAGCAAGGTCAATAAAAGACTCTGAAAGTATTAAAGCAAAACTGAACTCAAAATCATATTAGGAATTCTGAGCGATATATCCATACAGGTAATCCAAAAAGAATGTTGAAATATTTGAATATCATTTCTCTATATATTTCGCTGCTTTTTACCAGGAGTAAAACTATTGGATTGAAGGAATGCTAACCGCTGGGTTAAAATGTATAGTTGTTATTTGGAGAAATCTGTAAACTCGTGATCTTATATGTTTTGAAAGACAGCACAGGAAAAAACAACAGTGCTGATTATTTTCCGGAGACGGAGCACTGATGACCTATCCGAGCTGATTGATAAAGCCCACTCAGTGGATACTCTAGCAGAACGTCAAAGAACAGTCACCTCTGTATCCAAAGAAACCACAGGAACAACATCAGGAAGCACAATCAATTCCCCTTTTAATTTTTTCCTGTAAGGTATGCTATGTGAATTCATGAAGTTAATCCTCTGATCTCTTTTGAGCACGAACAAAGTATTTCTGATGGAGCGCTATGTTCAAAGATAAGCTATTACCCCTGGCAATGATTCGGCGTGAATAATTAAGAGTTTCACAGACAAAAGCAGCTCACCACCACCGCCAATATTAAATGTACTTGCCGGTACACTATCATGTGTACTGCCTCAAAAGTGAACCGGCAGATGTTGTTCCCTACATAAAGCTGAACGTGCCAAAGAGAATTTCTGTTGAGAAAACAAAATATTTTTTCTGCCTTGATGTTAAGCTTGTCTTTTAGAAAGTCTATCTCTAAACACCTCCTGCAGCCTAACAAAAAGCGCTTTTACTGATCGTATTGCAGGTCTTAAAACACTAACATTTGGCAGCGGTGGGATTCGAACCCACGCCCCCAGAGAGACTGGAGCCTAAATCCAGCGCCTTAGACCACTCGGCCACGCTACCTTCCTCCATGTCCATCTTACTCACATTGCTGGCTTGGAAAATGCCGGGGGCTTCAGCTCTTGTCGTTGGATCTAATGATATCATGACATGTGGAAGTGACTGCACCTTCATCTTCTGAGATGCTTTCAATAGCACAAATGCTACTTTCACTGGCACAAACAGCAATAACGAAAGAGGTGGGTTTCATCCTTTGTGCTGTTTGTAGGGGTGCAACTCTATGTCGATCTACTGACTTGAAGAGCAAAAATCAAAATCTTCTGCTATTACTGTTGCTTTTTTCATAGTTTCTTTAAATCCTTCATTTGAACATAGATTTTGAAGGATATTGATGATAATACCACATAAATTGTGGTTTTCTTGTGATCGCCAATTTTATTCAAATACCAGCCTTTTTTACAGTTCCTTGCGTGTTTCACAAGGTATAATAGCCCCCCTCGCATCCTCAGCTAACATATTTTAAAATTACAATAGATTATACAGCATGCATGTTGACATTTATATTAAAATTAAAGTAAATATACCAGAATATATACAGTGCTAACCCAATAATTCTTGTCAGGTTCTCCAACAAATCTGCGTTGTTATTTTAACATGTTTCAGCTGAGGGTGCAACAGGAGTATAAATGAATTTTCCCGCCAGCCGTTCAAAGACCAAATTCCATGAGTGAACATTATTTTCTCAGAAGTTGCCGGCATTGGACTTTGCCGGTGGTAATGAATTATGTCCACAACTGTTGTAGTAGTTCCTTCTTGAAATTCGACACGTGCAAAGCACTCGTAATATCATAGGTGTTAAAGTTCGCTGAGTCTATTCGAGTCATGGTGTGTATCCCTGCCTATCATTGGGAGACGGGTAGCTTTTTTACACTCAGATTCCAATCTTCAATGCTTTGTGTGAGAGCTTACATAACTTTCATTTTCTCACATTTTCTAACGACTGTTCCAAAGGGGCACCCTGTCAATTCCGAATACTTTTCAAAAATCTGCCTGCATGTTTGATTATTGTCATTTCATTTCGAAAAAGTTCAATATTGATCATAACTAAAGAAAATAATGATCACGAACAAAAAAGGGATAAAGATGCAAGTCGATCTTGAATCACAGCTGGGTGACACGGGCTTCTGTTCTGATATGGTTGTACGAGAAACAGGAGGAATCGCCAATCTCCTATAGAACATGAGTTGAATCAGGAGTGAGACATTTCGTATACTCGTGCATATGTCAACGCCTGACTAACTCGTAAAACTAACATTAAGTTGTCAGAGACATTCATTTATATACAAACAAGAGACAGACCAAGTAATAATTCTACATTAGTTCAAGTGGGTAAACCTGAACTAACTAACTAATAAACCTATTAATAATTCTACATTAACGTGTCCTATACTGATCAGACTAATTGACATGGTCTGATTCAGAGCCTGTGCAGTTCGTGCTAATTACAACAAGGGCAGTTCTGAACCCTCATCACCGAACTGAGCACAAGTTCAGCTGTTCTCCAGTTTTGTTACGCATGGTTTTTCATTGCAATTGAGTTCAGAGCTGGAGCTGAACTCCAGACAGTACAGTGTTTTGGGTAAGTTGTCGAAATTCGCATGAGGCTGCAGACAACTTACCCAAAGTGTTTTCTATAGCTTTCAGGTGCAGTTCATTTATATAAAAGAATGTAAGTGGTATAAACTCAACAAGCCAGACGGCAGTCGAACCTATAATTTTCTGACGCGAGGGCTGACGCGTTATTCATTACGTCACTGACCCTGCTATTGCAGGGCTAAAAAAACACGTTTTCTACATTTTTGTCTGTTTAAAAATCACTCTCTAAAAAAGACAAAGGGTTTGTGTGTCGTGCTAAAATTCCGCTTCATTTCGAATGCAAATAAAAACCGTTTTGTTCCAAGAAATCATACATTTGTCACATCCTTCATACTATACTTCCCTCTTGTATTAGTAAAGCATTTTGATTTAAACTGAACAATATATGAAAGGTTTCATCTATACACTTACACATAATAAGTATACAAATAAATACTCGGAAGAAGCTGCAGCTCAGGTATTAGAGAGATTTAAAATCAGATCGGAGGATTTAGAGTCCAGAGTGAAAACCAACAGCTGACACAGGTCTTTTATAGAACCGTTTTGATTTCCTCTACTTTGTCCCCGTGACGTCATTGTCCTGCTCGCAGCCGAGCCCGACACACATCTGGTTTTTGTCGCTGGGCGCACACCCTGCGGTCCATGCGGGTCCTAATACCCCAGTACAATGACGGGGACACTAAACTGTAAACAGGTGCCGTCCTTCGGCTGAGACGTAAAACCGAGGTCCTGACTCTCTGTGATCATTCAGGAGAATGGTGGTGGTGGAGGGGAGTCCCCATTACCTGTAAAGCGCATTGAGTGGAGTATCCAGAACAGCGCTATATAAGTGTAAGCAATAATGATTATTATAATTATAATGTAAAATGCAATAAAAAAATCAAACTTTGATTCAAAATAGATTAATGTAAAAACTGATAAAGCTAATGCTTTTTTCAGTGCTATATCTACTTTTTTTTTTAAAATGCGAAGTCTGTCGCGATTGTGAGAGTTAGAGAATGTGTTCCTGCGGGTGCCTTCATATCATGAGCGTCAGTCTCGCCCGTAGCTGCGAGAAGGTTAAAAGCGCACAAGTGATCTGTAGACGATGTTCGGGGAAGAAATAATTCTGTTTTCAGCACAGGGAGTGAGAATGAGCTCAGCCCGGCTCCCAGCAGAATCCATTCGGGTTTGGTTATTGTTAGACTGTGCGTCTGAGGCTCTTTGGATCGCAACGTAAAAAAAACAATTGCTCACATCGTGTGACTTCCACGACAGGAAGGAAAGATATCACTTTAAAAAATCAGAACTGAAAATTTGGATCCTGGGCCTCAACTTAAAAATAAACAGAGTTTAACGACAGGAAATTGATTCCAGTTGTCAGATCACGTATACGCATACCTTAGCTTTGTGCAACAATCTGAAACTTTCAGGTACCATAAATAATATTATTGCTAAACAGATGCCATTCTAATCTGCAAGCGACCAGAATATAGAATACAAATTTTTGTATAAAAATGCATTAAGTCCTGTTCTACACCTGCATGCTTTGGAAGCACTGGCCTACCTATATCAAAATATCAGATTGTGTTTCTGCAACATTTCGTGCATAGTACGCCATTTTATCTAAAACAGTCACAACGAGGGCTTTACATGCAGACTGGGGTATTTTCCCCTTTTATATTTTTGCCACTTTATATCAAACCTGTTATACTCCCAGAAGTGCACAGTAGCTTGTACTTAATAAAAATGTACAATTCACCGCTGGTATAAACAGATGTGTGCCGTGTTTGCCTTTGTAAGCATTTGTTTAAAAAATAAGTTCACAATACGATAAAAACACAGAAGACACAAACTTTATAATACAACGATACAAAATCAATACCAAATCATTATGCCAATTAGGTAACTATCCTTTGAAAACAGAGAACTGCTTTATATCTACAAAAAACTTGACATTTGTATGTATTTTTGGATTACAAAGCAGACAGTGTAGTCCCTTAATTCAAAGATCAGATCTTGGCCAAAACAAGACAATCAGACGTGGGCTGAATTCGGAACAGGAGCCTTTGCTTCGTCGATTATTGAGCTTTTGATCAATGTCTGAATGAAACAGATTCGCTTTTTTAACTCTTTGATTAAAGTACACGAAAAGCACCTTCCTTCGAGCTGGAATCAAACCAGTGACCTAAGGATTCCCCGCTGACTCCACTACAGTCCCCCACTCTACCAACTGAGCTATCAAGGGGATGCTGCAGCATCGCTCTCTGGCACATACTGCCCAATGAAGTAAAATGTGAAATGGGTGATTTAAATCCCACTTCGAAATCAAGTTTCCAACTCGTTTCCTTAGTCTCATTTACCTTGAATTTAAGCCACGAACCAGGATTCTACTGTATAAACTTCCAGGGATATTACAAAATGTTTGCGGAAATTGATTCCTTTTTTTTCTCGAGGAATCATATTAAACATTTTATTAGTATCGAGAGAAGGATCACCAGTAGACACAAAACAACCAGTTTCTTTCTGTCTTTATTAGAAAGTAGCGTTTGTGCTACAGTAATAATATTTTCGTGGAAATAAAGAAGTTGTAAATTTTAAAAATTTATATTTGAATCGAAATGTGGTTTTGAGTTAAATATTAGCGTGTTCATGTAATTAGTTTGTGTTTGTCATTACTATATATATTGCCATGTTACTAGAATTTGTAACTGAAGTTAACTAGTTGTGTTTTTTATGATGATTAGACATTTGAATACAATATTGTATATAATGTATAATTTGAACTACATATTGTTCAGGTGTGAATAATTGTATATTTTAAGAATACATTTCTAAAACAAATCATTGGCTTTATTTACTAGTTTCTACACCTATAAAATTCTTTCTTTGATGTATAATAGACATCAAAGAAAGATGTCTATTATACATCAAAGATGAGCAGTGTGTGTCGTGTTCACAGCTGATAACTAGAAGATGTCTGGAAGAGGCAAAGGCGGAAAGGGACTCGGGAAAGGAGGTACTAAGCGTCACCGTAAGGTTCTCCGCGACAACATCCAGGGAATCACCAAGCCCGCCATCCGCCGCCTGGCTCGCTGTGGGGGAGTAAAGCGGATCTCCAGGCTGAACTACGAGGAGACCCGCGGGGTGCTGAAGGTGTTCCTGGAGAACTTCACCTGCACCGAGCACGCCAAGCACGCCAAGAGGAAGACCGTTACCGCCATGGACGTGGTGTACGCGCTGAAGCGCCAGGGCCTCACCCTGTACGGCTTCGGAGGCTAAACAGGAGTGGAGCTTCACTACCGGACCCCGACGTATAAACCCAAGTGACCCAGTGACATTTGTCACTGCTGAGGTTGCTTTATGGGTCTATTTTCTATACTGTGCTGATCAATTGGAAATCAAATGGCAAGAAAGACCCGTTCCCACACCTAAGGTCAAATATTAGGAATCAAAACTGCTCGAGTGTATGGAAGCACACAGCTTTATCAAGATTTCCAATCACAATATCACATAACTCTATTGAGTTAGTTTACATAAATGCTATTTCATGCAGTAATTCCTTATAAAATGCTGCAGTCTGGGCCTAAAATAGGTCTGGGGTGTCCCCCACCCACATCAGTAGTTGAAACTGTACATCTTTTCCCAAGCAGACTGTGACAGCTTATATTTGCTTTAAACACAACCCTTGCACCCCTTCTCCTGTAGCCTCCTGTTACCCGTTAGAAAACTTTATATCACATCTTTATACTGTTTTAGTCTAAAAACAGGACAGATGTGCTCCTGTGTCCCCCAGTTACTGCACACTGTAAGATTATTTCACTTTTATTTAAATCCTGAGATAAATTTAGGAAGGCTACAGAGGGGTTTACTAGATTAAAACTATTAGTTCACGCACGGCTCTCGTTTCAGCTTCTGACAATTGTGAAATCAAGCCTCTTTCTTACAATTTCTCCAAAAAACACCTTTTTTTTAGTAACTGCACACCAGCTTATTAGTAGTTTTGTCTTTGGGGTTTTATATCTCGGTATAACATTAAAGTCGCACAATAATTTCGACAAACTGGCGGCTCCCTTTTCTCCTCCTTGGGAGTCTTTTTACCTCCCATTTGCAGCGCTCGCACTTCTGCATGCATGCTTCGCGAGTTATTAAATCAAATCTGTCTCCGCTGTCCGTAATATCAGGAAAGCATAGTTGTACATTCTTGGCAACATCAGGTTTTAACCCACTCAAGTAAATTTGTTTTATTACTGTGGAAGTATCTTCATTCACTTCCTTCTCATCGGCTAACCCCGAGTATACTATCCATAAAGCTATAAACCTTTCTGTAAAATCTGAAACATCCTCACTTCCTTCTGCTGACATGCTGTTACTTTTCTCTAATCAGATTTCGGTGGGTAATGCTCTTTCAAAAATCTCCACACTAATTCCCACCCTTCTCCTTGATTCTCTCTTCTATTTCTTCTTTTGCTGTTTCTTTTTCTGCATATATAACTTCGTTTCGTTCAGCCATTGCTTTTAGCTTTTCCATCAGAGATTTTTGCGTCTCATCTATGATATTCTGTTGAATTCTCAAATATTCCTCTAAATATTGTTTATTTTTATCCAAATGTTCATACACTTTTCTACATTTCTGTTCAGCCTAAATTCCGTCTGACATATTTCTTTTAAGTTTCACTTTGGATTAATCAAACTTTTTTTTTTCTTCACACTAAACCATTTTCACCTCTCCCACGTGCCCCGCGGAGCCCCCCAGTCGAGACAAACTGACGAACTATCAAAATTCGGGAACACAGACCAGGTTCCAAATCCTGGCTTTAAACACACAGTTGAATCGAGTTACCATTTTCGGCTCTTCTGTGAGTACAGTTCTAGTTACTACCTTCAGCCGTACTGCAGTCGTGTACCAGGATGCAACACCTGGATTGTTTCGCACGGGCAGGGCGAGATGCTATTCCTTCAGCAATCCCTTTTTTTCTACCCCACCTTCACAAAACAGGCATCTAAAAACACATACACCATTAACTCATTTTTCTGTTGTACTTGCTTCAGCACCACAGCAACATGGAGAGGACAAGGGACTTTTTAGAAAAGAGGAGTCCTTACCTCTTTTTAGAAGCGGCCGCCTAACTTTTCCTCTCCATGTCCGTGTGGTTTAATTTAGATGGATACTTCTTCATCATTTGGGTCACGTATCCGCCAATCTGCCTCCTCCTTTTTAGAGGACGTTGTAAACCTTTAGGAACAATATAATCTAGCAACAAGGTTATGTAACTGTAATTAGGCTTAAGACAATCAAGAACAAGGCTTGCCTTTCTTCGAAATTCTTTACGGTCATCAGGCAATTTAGGAAAAGTCTTAACTAATGCAAATAATTCACTAGGAGACCAATGTCAATGTTCCTTCTGGACCTGTCAAAGTGCACATTGGCATTTCATGAACAAGTGAAAAGGCTTTGGCTCCTGACCGCTTTCTAGTTTCGGTGGAGACTTTTTCTTTTTAGAAGGCATGGCCATGACTTTAGCTGCAGCTTGCTGTTCTTTAGTTTCAAGACTAGTCTTTTTTGAAGCTTCCCATTATTTCTGTGATTCTTCTTTCCATTACATAAGTTTTCCAATTCACTTTCTTTCCTTTCTTCTCCTTCTCTTCTAAGTTTCCCCTTCTTCAGGAAACTTCTTTTTCCTAATTCAACTTTCCTCTGTCCATTCTGATTCACTTACAAAGATCCTTCATAGTTATGGGCCCCTAATTATCATATATAAATTATGTGCAAGTTCCCTTACACCTATTACCCTAGCTTTACAGTTCATGAACATAATTTTTTTTTTTACTCTAACACAGGCTATAATTGTTTCTCTGAATTTGTCGTACATGTACTTTTGCTGGACTGCTCGGTCCCATTTTCGTCTTTGAATTTTAATTTCCCATTTTTACCGATCGGTGCCTTACTTAGAACCTTATCACATTAACTACTCCGCAGAGCAAAAACCACACGTCTGTGTTAAGATAAGTTCTTTATATGAGTCCCAGACTCATCAAACCCGCGTGAGAACACCACTGTGGCTCGCTTCTCAAACTATTAATTTTTAAGGATCACTTACTGACGTCAGACAGCTGCCAATTCTCCAGACGCGTCTCTGGAAGGATAAACAGTTTATCCTCCAAGGTTCGTCCAATTTGCTAAAATTGTCCGGGTCCAGATGGAGTTTCAGCAGCCGTTCGCGTTCAGGTTTGTGATCCCGGATGAGCCCCCAAATTGTCATGGAAATATAACTATCAAGGAAGCCACAAGAGAGAGTTCTCACCTGAGTAAGGTGTTAATTTCAATATTGCAATATTGGGAGCCCTGTTGCCACTCTGCAAAGTGCAACCAGAGACTCAATTTGTTACAAGCAGTACAGGGTTTTTATAAGACGTTGCGCTGTGAAAAAGCTCAGTGCTTTGTCCCTTCAAAAACTTCCCCTTTCCCTGAGACAAAACAGATTACATCATAGAGCGAGAGAAGAAGCAATAGATTTGTTATTCAAAGCTAATCAGTTACTTTCAGCTAATTCTAACGACCCAGACAGCATATATTGTTTTGGTACTTTGTCTTCTAAAGTAACCTAAACAGTGTACTTTGTTGACGCACTGTTTTCTAAAATTCTGCACGTACTGTAACACAGCAATTACATCCTTGAAATATATTTTCTAAAAGCACCAATATATTTTTTTCTAAACTCTCTACATTTTAAGAATCAATTTACTTATTAGATTTCCACTTCAAACGCTTGCAGAAAATGCCAGCAATTCAAAGCGTGTAGGCAGCATGAACAGACCAATTCTGCAATTTCTTTTATTGCGGGCAGTGCTTTCCGAGTCGATGGCTCTGCATTAGAAATGAGAAGTGCTGAAATCTAAACACGTTCTTGCCATTACTGCTACTCCTGCTGCTACTCCTTCGTCCTCGAAAAAAGAAAAGACAGGCATGTTTTGAGTCTCAAAATGATCTTCTGGATCCACAAGAAACATGTACATTTGATTGATTCCGCAGTATTTTGGATGTACTGTACTTATAACTTCCATCGAAGAGAGATTTCATCAGTTGCATGAAATTGAAACTTTCGACTTTTTGTCTGGTATTGAAAATATGTTTAAAAAAACCATAAACAATTTTCTAACAAACAACTCATAAATTATTGCCAGGATCTATATTTAGCGTTCAGTAGTGATAACACTGCTGATATTGATTGAGTAGAAATCTATGATGTATTGACAGCTTTATCTGAAGCGAGAAGTCCTAGAACGCCATCTATGAAGTTTAAGGATTCATACCAAGAAATGCCTTTTGTTTCCCACCCCAACTGCTGCTTTTGCATTACACATTATGTGAACATTACCAGTTTTGGTAGCTTCTGGGCACGATTTTCCTAAACTGAAACTTATTACAAAATTCTTTAAGATGAACCATGTCCAAAATTGTAAATCAGGACTAATTTTAATACCAAATGAAATTACTACAGAGGAAAAGGCTTAACTGAAATATGAATAAGACTATGCAAGCCTGAAAAATAGAACAATTCAATTTATAGAACTTATTTTTTTATTTTTTGAGAGATGGGCTCACACACCGGAAGACACTAACGTTTCTCTTCGTTAGAGTATGTGAATAACAGTTTAACCCCATTTGTTTGTAATTGTGATTCTGTTAAAATGAAAAAAAGCATCTATCAATAGTAAGAAATTATCAAGAAAGTAAGAAATTGTCTTATTTCATAAACTGTAAGACATGAAGACATTTACAGGTTATATCCTTTGCTTTGTCTTTTAACGCAAGCGGTCAGGATCCAAGCCCATGTTCGGACGGTTGTGTTTCTCTTGTAATCATCAAATGTCATTGTTTTGTCCTTCAGTTCTTTCTCGAGTTGTACCATGGATATTTTATACCATCAATACTTTTCATGCTCTTTTGCATTTTCCTTCACATACGGAAAAAAACCCAAGGCGTTCTTGTCACTGTGCTACACAGTACAGGACACGCAGTGAGTAATTCGCGTAGCTTTCAGAGGAATCCAGAGGGAGGACTCTTAATGCAAGGAGCTGTTTTTTTTATTTCGCATTCATCATTATTAACCAGAAACAGCTGCACAACTGGTCGCATTTGTGATTATGTCACTTCTCTGCTTCAGCAAGGTCAATAAAAGACTCTGAAAGTAGTAGAGAAAAACTGAATTAAAATCATATTAGCAATTCTGAGCGATATCTGCATACAGGCAATCCAACAAGAACGTTGAAATCTTTGAATATCATCTCTCTATATATTGCGCTGCTTTTCACTTGGAGTAAAACTATTGGATTGAAGGGTTAAAATGTATTGTTGTTATTTGGAGAAATCAATGAACTCGTGATTTTATATGTTTTAAAAGACGGTCATGCGCACAGAAAAAAGACAGTGCTGATTATTTTTCTGGAGACGGAGCACTGATGACCTATCCGAGCCAATTGATAAAGCCCACCCAGTGGATACTCTAGCAGAACGTGGAAGAACGTTCACCATTGTAATCAAGGCAACCACAGGAACAACATCAAGAAGCACAATCAATTCCCCATTTAAATCTTTCGTGTAAGGTATGCCATGTGAAAGCATGAAGTAAATCCCCTGATCTCTTTTGAACATGGACAAGGTATTTCTGATGGAGCGCAATGAGCAAAGATTTAATAAGCTACTCCTGCCGATGATTCAGCTTAAAGAAGTAAAAGCTTCACAAACAAAAGCAGCTCGCTACCACAGCCAATATTAAATGTACTTGGTGGCACATTACCATTTGCACTGGCTCAAAAGTGGTCTCGGCAGACGTTGTTCCCTACGTAAAGCTGAAAGCGCCAAAGAGCATTTCCACTGAGAAAAAAAATCTTTCTTGATGTTAAACATAGAGAGCCTGCCTTTTAGAAGTTCTCCCTCTAAACACCTTGTGCAGCCTCCCGACAGACTAACAAAAAGTGCCTTTTCACCAACTCAATTTATAATACGCCCCTCAAAACTCACAACCGAATAACAATCCATCCGTATATTTGATTTCCAAGATCCATTCAAGGCAACTTGGGTCTTCGCAAGCAAATAATTTCAGGGAAGAAACTCAGTTTAGTCAACTACTGGTGCATTCAGCACACCACTTGCTTTCGCTTGTCAGGGTGGCCGAGTGGTCTAAGGCGCCAGACTCAAGGACATGTGTCTTTCCAGCTGGCTTGGGTGTTCTGGTCTCCAAATGGAGGCGTGGGTTCAAATCCCACTCCTGACAGCTTCCATTTTTACCTCTCTTGAATTGTTCCAGTGCTAGCTGACAGTGAATGACTGAAATATAAAAGCAGCAGAAGAAAGCAAGCAACTCAGTGCAATTTGTGAGTATTCTGCACTGTTAAAATGCACAGGTTTTCATACTTTTTGGAATTCGTAGCTCAAGAAGTGACTCCTGTTTCATTTTCTATTCACCAACTCGATTTGCATTCCGCCCCTCACACCTCACAACAGAATAACAAACGGCTTCATGTGCCACAGCATTCCCCTGTAGATTCGGTTTGCACTATGAATTAGGCGACCCCGAATGAAATATTTTAGTGTTGGCTCAAATGTGAGGAATTTCATGAACCCTCAGAAAGGAACGCTTGCAGAAAATGCCAGCAATTCAAAGCGTGTAGGCAGCATGAACAGACCAATTCTGCAATTTCTTTTATCGCGGGCGGTGCTTTCCGAGTCGATGGCTCTGCATTAGAAATGAGAAGTGCTGAACTCTAAACACGTTCTTGCCATTACTGCTACTCCTGCTGCTTCTCCTTCATCCTCGAAAAAAGAAAAGACAGGCATGTTTTGAGTCTCAAAATGATCTTCTGGATCCACAAGAAACATGTAAATTTGATTGATTCCGCAGTATTTTGGATGTACTGTACTTATAACTTCCATCAAAGAGAGATTTCATCAGTTGCATGAAATTGAAACTTTCGACTTTTTGTCTGGTATTGAAAATATGTTAAAAAAAAACCATAAACAATTTTCTAACAAACAACTCATGAATTATTGCCAGGATCTATATTTAGCGTTCGGTGGTGATAACACTGCTGATATTGATTGAGTAGAAATCTATGATGTATTGACAGCTTTATCTGAAGCGAGAAGTCCTAGAACGCCATCTATGAAGTTTTAGGATTCATACCAAGAAATGCCTTTTGTTTCCCACCCCAACTGCTGCTTTTGCATTACACATAATGTGAACATTACCAGTTTTGGTAGCTTCTGGGCACAATTTTCCTAAACTGAAACTTATTACAAAATTCTTTAACCATGTCCAAAAATTGTAAATCAGGACTAATTTTAATATCAAATGAAATTACTACAGAAGAAAAGGTTTAACTGAAATATGAATAAGACTATGCAAGCCTAAAAAGTAGAACAATTCAATTTATATAACTTATTTTTTCATTTTTTGAGAGATGGGCTCACACACCGGAAGACACTAACGTTTCTCTTTGTTAGAGTATGTGAATAACAGTTTAACCCAAAATGTTTGCAATTGTGATTCTGTTAAAATTCAATAAATCGTCTATCAATAGTAAGAAATTATTAAGAAAGTAAGAAATTGTTTTATTTCATAAACTATAAGACAATGAAGAGAGTTTACTTCACTTTTGTTCTTTTGACTTAAGCGTTCAGGATCTGAACCCATCTGCGGATGGTTGTGTTTCTTGAATCTCTTTTAATCATCAAAAGTCGTTGTTTTGTGCTTCAGTTTTTTCTCGAGTTGTACCATGGATATTTTATGTGATCAATACTTTACATGCTCTTTTGCATTTTCCTTCACATACAGAAAAAGTTCAAGGTGTTCATGTCACTGTGCTGCACATTTACGCTGGACCACCTGTAACAGTACAGGACACGCAGTGAGGAATTCGTGCAGCTTTCAGCTCAATGCCGTGTCCAGAGGGAGGACTCGCTCGCTGAATGATCTCTCAGGAAATCCCGGGTGAGATTCAAAAGGTAAACCTGGCTCTCTATGAACACGAGCAAAGAGTTCTCACTCAACAGAAGATTGCGATGTGAGTACAGTAATATAAAACAACTGAAGATGCCAGGGATTGAACCCCGGATCTGTGGAGCAGTAAGTGACTTGTAGCGCTGCCATAAGAGATACTTACATAAAGTGCTTTTACTGACCATATTACAAATCTCAGGAAGTAAGGTCTTAAAACATTGGGCAGTAGTGGGATTTAAACCAACGCCCCTGAGAGATTGGAGCCTAAAATCCAGCATATTAGACCATTCAGGCACACTACCTCTGGCCCCTTCTCCTTTCCTCTCGTTGCTGAGTATAGGTGCCTCCATGAAATGGAGCCAGGTTTGAATCTCAGCCAATGCATCTCCAAATCATTTCAATTGAATCTGTGATCCTGTAGCACATCCTCTGAAACCAGCAATCAAAATTGGAAACGTCTTCTTCAACACTGAAAAGCTCCATTAGGACGAAGCAGTTGTACACAGGACAGCAGTACCATATGTGTTTTTGATTGATTCAGACTCGTTCTCAGTGGTTCTTGCTCACCAAATATCTTAAAAGCTGAGGAAGAACGCTACGAAAAATACTAATCAAAATACAAAATAATAATCATTATTCACCAGAAACAGCAGAAAAACTGGTCACAATTGTGATTATGTTGCTTCTCTGCTTCAGCAAGGTAATAAAGGACTCTCTGAAAGTAGTAAAGCACTAAAGCACTGCAAAACTGAATTCAAAATCATATTAGGAATTCTGAGTGGTGCCTGCTTACATGCAATCCAATACAGATGTTGTCTTTAAATAAGAATTCACTATGTTTCCCTGCCTTTTCCCTGGAGTGAAACTATTGGATTGAAGGAATTCTTATGACAGGTTTACAAGGTGCTGTTGATATTTGGATAAATCTATGAATTCGTGATTTTTATATACTTTAAATAACGGCCATACGCACAGAATAAAATTACTGATGATTTTTCCTGAGACGAAGCACAGCTTATCTTTCCAAGACAGCTGATAAAGGCAAGCCAGTGGATACTCTAGCAGAACATGGAAAAATGTTCAGCTTTGTAACCAACCAGGTATGCTTTGTGATTGCTTGAAGTGAAACCCACAATCTCTTTTGAACTTAGACAAGTTATTTCTGATGGAGCGCTATGCGGAAAGACTTAATCAGCTCTACCCCTGAGGATGACTCGACTTGAAAATGCAGAACATTAACGTTTCACCGATAAAAGGAGCACAACCGACATTAAAATTGAGGGCGCATTGTGATTTGCACTGACTCAAAAGTGATCTTGGTAGACAAGCTTCCCTGCTGAAGGTGGAAAAAAGAATTTGTGTTGAGAAGAAGAAACACTTTTTTCTCCCTGCTTTGATGTTAAGCTGATAAAGTAGCTTTTAACACATTGCTCCACTTGGTGGTTGTAACACAAAAACTCTTAGCAGCAGTGGGATTCAAACACACACCTCCAACAAGACTGGAGCCTTAATCCAGCACCTTAGACCACTCAGCCACACTAACCACTGTGTCCTGTCTCTTTGTCTCATTACTTGCCCGGAGGAAGCCGGGTGGCTTTTGCTCTTGTCCGACAGTGGCGTTATGACTATGGAACCGACTGCACCTGCTTTTTCTGAGATGCTTCCCCTCTCATGGTGAGATCTCGAATTCTTAAACACCTCTGGATAAAGTTCTTCTGTGGAGCAGGCTACAGACCTCTGCGTACAGCACCCTTGATGTTGTTTTATTTCTATAGCAGCACCCATCCGGAATTTGTTTTTGTTTTACTTTTTATTTGAACAACAAAATAGATTCAATATAAACAAGAGCACATATAACGTATTAATAGACTCGTGAGGGGCACATAAATAATACAATCAGACTTTATGGAAAAAAAGGTTAAACAAAGTAAATAAAAACAAGGTCCACACAGCTTTCATGTTCCTACATTTCGAAAGAGTCTGTAAATATCCATTTACGTCTATTTAGAACTATTCAAACGTAGAACTCTTTGCTGATTTAGGTGGTATATTTCCTCAATTACAGGACAGCACAAACAGTTCTTAATGCAGAAATGGAAGCCTGTCTAAATTTTCCTTTCTGTTAAAGACATTTCGGGAAGCACTTTTTTTGGGACACTGATTTTTCTCCTTTGGGGAGCTAAAGAAGACTATAGGGTGTGGCACAGTGGTAGTGTAGTTGATTCTAGCTCAGGAAGTTGTGCGTTCAAATTAGGTTGGGGGTCAGCTAAGAGTTTTTCACCATCTGCTGGTGCTGAACCCAGACTTCTCACCATGTAGTTGAGTTCTTCTCAATATCTCAGCATCTCCAAAACATCATGTCCAACTTTAGAGACAGCTACATCAGACAATGAAAGTTTGAGACCACTTTATTATTACAGGTTCTAGCAAACCTGAAAGCTAAGGCGTTTCAGGTCACTTTTTTAATTAAAAAAGTGTCTGAAGCCTCTAAATAAAATTAGGCTTTTTTAATTGTGTATGAAATTCACTCCCATGGGCTCTGAAAGGGGAAATATACTGTTGGGATCCTCGCAAGTGAGGTGTCTCTTCTTGTGGTGAAGCACAGTCATACCTGACTTGTCCGGAATGACCCAAGACAGACTTTATCCAGAAGCGACGGCACCACTCCAAGTAGAATGAGAGAGAAACACAGCCCGACACGGGGAGTCAAGAGGCTCACTAACACTAACATTCTTCACTAACATTTTGACCGTTTTACAATCACAATGACCGTTTCACATTAAATAAGTTTTTAAACCATCAATATTTAAGAAAAAAAATAGTACATTTTTTTCCAATTATTAAAAAAAACATTAAATGCCTTGATTGCATAAAGTTTCACAGACAGAAGCAGCATGCCAGCACAACCAACATTAAAATGGAGGGCACACTACGATTTGCATTGACTCAAAAGTGATCTCGGCAGACGTCATTCCCTGCATAACGCAAAAGGTGGCAAACCGCATTTGGTTTGAGTGGACGCAAGAAAGTTTTTGTTTTCTGCCTTGATGTCAAGCTGACAAAGTATCTTTAAACACTTTGCTTAGTTTCTCGAGAGACTGCCAAAAAGCAGCTCCCTCCCTTTGAAGTCAGTTGGAAGGGGTCTCAACAGAAGCACCTAACAAGGTGAGATTCAAACCCAAGCCCCTGAAGGGGCTGGAGCCTTAATCCAGCGCTTTCCACTGTTCAGCCACAGTTACCACTGTACTGTGTCTCTTTGTCACATTACTTGCTCAGAGAAAGCCAGGTGGCTTTCGCTCTTCTGGTCCGACTTAGTGGCATTACGACTGTGTAACGAACTGCACCTGCTTTTTTTGAGATGCTGCCATTCTCGTAGTGAGATCTAGACTTCTTTAACACCTCTGGATATAGTTCTTAAATGAAACAGGCTTCAGACCTCTGCGTACAGCACCCTTGATGTCATTTTAGTTTTACAGCAGCCGCATCCGGAAAGTTGTGTCTTTTACGTTTTATTTGAACAACAAAACTACATACAATACAAACAAGAGCACATATAACGTATCAAGAAAATCTTCAGGGGCACATGCTATAATACAATTACACTCTATGAAAAACGTTTACACGACGTTAATAAAGATAAGGTCCGCACAGCTTGTTCTTACATTTCGAAAGAGTCCGTATATACCCCTTTACGTCTATTTTGAACTGTTCAAACGTAGGACTCTTCCCAGACCATTTCACTTTATACCACATTCCTAAATGAGGATGCATCTCCCGTTTTAGAACTATTTTGGGCGGTATGGCTTATACAACACACCCACAGTATTCTAATGGTGGACTGCAGATCTGTGCTATAGTTCAGTCGAATTCGAAGGATCCAGCAATCGTACTGGATTTGACTAGGATTCTGAAATGTCACTTGCAAAAGTATTCGAGTTTGCTTGAACCTTTGATAAAAAAAAGTGATCTAATCTGAAACTACCCAGCTTACAATCTCTGAGGTAGTTGTCACTAAACTCGGACGTGATGTGGCACACATGTGCCGTGTGCCTTTACTTTTGTAAAAAACTGGTATCGGGAAAAGTTTCTTAATATTTCTTTTGATTAGCATGCAAGAAAATGTGATCATTACCTATGGAATTTCCCGCCAGCGTGGAGCTTGAATTCACAACCTTGAGATTTAGTGTTCAAGAGTCACAGAAGAGGTCGGCCTGGTCTTCAGTTTGCCAACGATAAGCTCCGGCAGTGCTCCTCTGTAAAGCAGCTTGTTTGGATCGGTTATGTGGGACGGCATTTTGATACTAAGATCATTTGCAGTGCACTCAAAAAACATAGATGAAGAAGGTGTCACAGTAAGGTGAACCCAAGGGCGAGGGATGTTCCTGCTTCGTGTACATCTACACCACCTAGCAATACAAACGGGGTGCTAGGGCCCCTCTACATTACCACAGGCTCTGTTTGTCTCCCAGAATCACCAATGCACACACAGACCAGCGACAAGCATTTGTAAAAAAGTGCCCTTTTTATTTTCCAACTACATGCACATTCACTGTCACCCAAAAACACAACGCAAACAGAATTCACAGCAGCAAAAGGTCCTTCCCAGGGTCAAAATGAATACAGAGGGGCAGCAGTCTTTCCTGTAAAATACATAAGAGAGGTTACTCGATCGTCTCTACTTAGTACCTGTAGTCTCTGATGGCCCACTTTGAGGAGAGGGGTATCGCCCAGTCCTATTTCCCCAGTCTCTGTTCAGGTAACACTAGAAATCCTCTGTGACTATATTACATTCCTCTCAGTTTGAATCGGCTAACTGTGCCAGTTTCCTTGTTCCTCACCTTCAGGTGTTAAAAGTCTCTGTACAGTACCTCTGTTCCAATGCCAATGTCTCTCGTTGTCGTCAGTTACTGAACCAGTAGATCCTTGCCTCCAGGTATTAGAAGTCTCTGCAGAGTTCCTCCGGGGTCTTGCACTCTGCAGCTTCCCTTGTGCTGCCTGTGTCGTCTCCAGGATCCAGTGGGAATCAGGAGCCCCCTCTGTTCTGTCTCAGGTCTTTTTTATCCCTCTCCTTAGCCAATCCCTTTCAGGGGGGTTTCCACTGTCCCTGTCAAAATCAGGTCTGCCCAGTATTTTTCCAGGAGGAAGCTTGTGTTGTTTGAGGGGTGTTGGAGTGCTGAGCTAGGTGTCATGGAACCTTATCAGTTCACCCCTTGGTCTGGCTAAAACTGGCTCAGCGACTCCTCACACCTCCAAGTCTCGATACCTAATTGCTCCCTGAACGACTTGGGTTTGACTGTTTTTACTGACTGTTCCTGTATTAATTGGGACAACTGCAGTCACCCCCTTGAGTGAGAGGCAACATTGACACCATCCTGGAAATCAACATCACCTAATCAATCACAGCCTGTTACTGCCTCAATGACCCACACCCTGTAACACAAATCAACATAACCCAATCAATCCCAGCCCGTGACTGCCTCAATGACCCACATCCTGCGACACAAGCTTCACCTGGAGCACAATGGCTGTGTTTTCAGCTACGGAAACTTCCTGTTGACAAGTCGGTGTTTGTGTTGCTTTTTCTGCTCAATGGAGCTGTATTAATGCAGGCACACGTGCTTCCACGGCAAGTTATTTTATTAGTGCTCACAAACCAACACACTGCAGACACCTCTGATACTGTCACTGCTTGTGGACCCCGTGTTCCTGCCGTCAGCCTACTATACCATGTTCATGCACATCTAGAAATATTACTGCTGTAGTACAGGAGCGAAAGACGAAACAAAAGCACACCCAGTTTAAAAAGGCATATCTGTCAACCGCTGAACTTTACAAGGATGGGATTCACACCCACATGTGCAGAGCACAATGGATTAGTAGTCCATCGCCTTACCACTCCACCACCTCATCCCAGAAGTTAGCCTCCTGACATGAGTTAGTGCTCAAGATGGTCGTCTTTCCTCTACTCAAGGATCATTTTCCTCTTCCACCTGCGATTTCACCATTTTCCTTGAAGATGTCAAACATAAAAAGCATATTGAGCTCCTTGGACTTGAAATTGCCAGATAAAAGCCATTTCTCATCACTTGCTCAGCGAGCAGGCTCAGCGCACACAGAACGCAGGTATCTCAGAGCGGTGTGTCTAAGAGGCTGTAAAAGGATAGCGTTCTGTTGGTGCTGTGGCTTAGCTGGTTAACGTGCATGTCTAGTAAA
Organism: Lepisosteus platostomus; assembly: GCF_059453375.1. Taxonomy (NCBI): domain Eukaryota; kingdom Metazoa; phylum Chordata; class Actinopteri; order Semionotiformes; family Lepisosteidae; genus Lepisosteus; species Lepisosteus platostomus. The sequence goes on from NC_142615.1 coordinate 58,301,580, forward strand.
TAAGTTTCTGGGTTCAAATCACCACAGTGCTTTTCTTCCTCTCTTGCCATGCAGAGTTGGTCGTTGTGGACAGCAACAGGTGTCTGCCTTAACTTTAATGGAAGTGTTCATTTCTGGAACAACTTTTTTAAAAACAAATTCCACACATATTGCGATAGATAAAATACTAATCTTCCCTGTCAGTGCAGAATAATTAGTGCCAGCTGGCATGAAAACGACAAAAAAAATGTTTTTGTCTTTAGCGTAAAACCTGTGAATGTAGAAGAAAAGATGACGAGTGTCAATTTTTATGGCACCGTGAGCTTGTCCTTCAGTCAAACACGTAGGTAATTCAAACACACCCAGAGATGCACTTTCAATTAGCTTTGACCTAAATACTATCTACTCCAGATGTGATTGGGCCTCTTTCCACATCCTGATATATGCAGAGAACACAAGCTTTTGGCACGAGTGAATATAAATATAAACATAAATACTATTCAATATATTGGAATTTTGTTGTATTTAAAAAATATTTTAGCTGGGGATCCTCAAATCAGGAGTGTAGAAAAGAACACCGTTAAACACCGGGAGTGCAGAACGTGATAAAAGTGTTCTTTAAACAAAAGGGGAAAATAGTGAATTTGTCTTTCACTTAAACGTTCATTGAATGCTCAGTAAACGCTAAAGCAGAGGCTCGTTTTGTGAATTCTCCTCGCATCAGATTGTCTTGCTTCGACCTTTAAATTGTACACTGTGTAGACCCTTCACTCTCCCTAACTCAATTAAAGAGCTGCAGGCAAAAGTGCCTATCAGTTTAGTTCAGTGGTAGAGCACTTGCATCTCGTGTATAAGGCTTTGTTTTCTACTGCCACTCTGGATTTCTTTTTAAATGCAACATCTTATCTGTGATTGTCTTTCATGTGACATCCCCCGTGTGTGAATTTCAGCATGACACATAAAATCGTTTGAGATGCTATTTTTAAAACAGACCAAACGAAAGACCTAGTAGCTAAATACAAGTAGAAAACACGTGAATCTAATTGAGAAAATTTGGACTGGAGCGATGTATAGTATTGTAATGGTTGGGGGTTCAGGTGGGCACCCTTGCCATTGCCACTTAAGTCAGCCCCCCACCGTCGGGGACTCAAACCTGCGACCGCCACCATAGCTCAACAGGGACCCAGCCGCTTGAGCTTAGGGACGGTCTCCCTTTAGTTCAACAGGCTGGGTCCCTGTTGAGTGATGCCAGAGGTCTGGGTTTGAGTCCCTGACGGTGGGGGACTGACCTGATGTGGCAGTGGCGAGGATGCCCATGTGAACCCTGGAGCGTTACATTGGTGTCAGCAGTGGGATGGGATAGCCCTTTGCTGAGGTTGGTGAGTTAAGCGGAGAGTGTAACGCATACGGCCACCATTGAGTGTGTAAGAGCCGGCTTACCAGAGCGGTGATGTCACTGCCCTTCCCTGTAATAGCAGGGCCACAGCCGCAGGACTGAAGGGAGATTGCTCTTTAGCTCAACAGGCTAGGTCCCTGTTGAGTGATGCAGGAAGCCTGGGTTTGAGTTCCTGGTGGTGGGGGGCTGTTGTGAACACCGGAGTGCTACAGTATTACTAATAGCAGCACAAAGCTCACAGTGGTGGCTTTAGGGTATCAGAGCCAGTGGTGCAATTGATAATGTGTTTGACTTTGGCTCAGAAGATTGCAGGTTTGACTCCTCCCTGGCTCGTTAAGCTTTTAAACTACACTTCTCAGCGTACACAACCCTTCTATCGACTGGATGAGTCTCCCGTTACGTCTCCAATTCTTTCCGCACATTCTGCTTGTTTCACCACCGTTACTGTTGGACCACAGTCACAGAATCGAGGAGAGATACGGTTCCGATAAACTGTCTTAAATAATCATGTTGAAAAAGGTGACAAAGTTTATTTTTCTTTAACATAACCTTACATTTGCCTGTTCAGTTCAAGTTATTTTCTGTACCTGCAAATTCCCCAATTTTTCTGCTGTCTCCTGAGAGAGACATGTGTCAAATCACAATAAGTAATACAATCTATTCAGTTAACACCCAGATGTAACAGAACACATTTAAGACTTACACCCCCTTTAAATATGTATTTCCTTCATTTCAGTTTTCTTACCTCCCCAGGATACCTGAAAGTTCACTATCCCATATTAAGGACTATACATGCATTACCGGTAATACAGCTACTAATAAAGATATACATTAATCTCAATTATTAATAAATTACACTTTTATTAATAAAGACATGTATTCATCAAATTCATTGTGAATAGTTGTGGTGTCTAGAAAACAATTTTAGCTACAGTAAATATTTCAAGCGAGTGGTGCGTATGTTCGTTACTTTGTGACTATATTATTTCCACTACATTCAGAACAGTTCAAATGCGATCGACTGTTCCTCTACTGAACTACATAAACCCTGTGAAGAGGTGGTTTAAGTTAGTCTCCTACATCGGTAACATCTAATGGGCAGCATATGTTATTTTAGGTTTGTTGCAATTGAGAACAGGTTTAGTATGGAGCTGCTGACAAATTTCAGCAGCCACGTTCGTTGCAATGACCCGTTGTAGGGTCATTGCCAATCAGCTGCAAGAAAAAAAAAACATCATTTGTGCCTTTATTTAAAAAAAAGAAAAACAGAGTAGTAGTTTATGTGGTAATTTCAGGTACAATGTAAGAACTTAAGTTAACTAGTCCCACAGTAATGCGTGGGGTCCTATCAATAGAAAAAAAATACTTGTAACCCAAAAACACAACAACCACGATGCGAGAAGCCTTCCGGGAACCTAGGTAAATCACTGTAGTAGTCTAACGACTACAGAAAATAAAATAAAAAAAATACTTAAAGGAACAACTTCAAAACAAAAAGAACATTAAAAACAAATCTGGGAAACAACAAAAACAGAATCTAATGCAAGAGCTTTTTCAAGTCTTCGGTACACCATCGTGCTCCCTTAGTCCCAGTAGACCTCTCATCTAAGAAGATGAGATATCTCTCATCTGTCTGTGTAGAGATCAGCTGGGGGTCCACAGCTGATGGGAATTTAAGTAGTGACCTGCGTCAGCTGCAAAGGAAAAAGTATAGGTTTATTCCATGCTGAAAGGAGAAGGAAACAACGTGGACCCTTCTTCGGGTGTGACGTGGAATAAACCTTTACCTGTTCCTTTGATGTTAATTTAGACTCCAGCAAACACCTAACAGGCTACAATCCCTTTAGATAAGGTGTTAAGGACGACCTATAAGTAACAGTATCTAAAGTGGACGGTTGCTTTCGGTAGCTAGAGACAGGCTACACTGCTCCAGGTGAGGCTCGAACTCACAACCTCGGCATGACTCCGCTGTGCACTGCTGTATAAGTACCGTACGCTGACCGATTGCGCCACTGGAGCCACATAGATTACTTTACCTTCACACACTGACGTTGCACAAACACAGGGTGAAAACGATTTCGGCATGTTTTCCGTCTCTCCGTGGGAGAAAGGGACAGTAAAAGAGCGAGGAAACTACAAGGGAAGAAAATGAAAAAATAGTGCTCACTGCCGAAGAGGGAGGAGAGAGATGGTCAGACACGTAAATCAGCCCGGCGGATTTACACTACAAATTTGTCATTTGTAGTGACATTTATGAGTCTTCATGTGTCTGAAACTGTCCAGTTTGTATTTTCGTTTCACAAATCCAGTAAACTTGAATAAGACTCTATTCTTTACTTCTCCTGCCATTGCAATTTGCGCACAGATTTTGTTTTTCAAAATGTATTAGCCTTGATGGGAAAAAAAAACTAAACTGTCTGTGCGGTGGCCAAGTGGTAAGACATCGGTTTCGTAAACCTAAGAGCGCGGGTTCAAACCCCCTCCGTGCCTGGTTTGCGTGCCACGATATACCTTTATCTAAATCGTCAATTGTCTTGCAATGTAGAAATCTCTGTAATAATAAGAAAAGAAAAGTAGTTAATAATCCTTTGACAAAGTAACGGGCATCCTCCACTGCTTGTCAGGATGGCTGAGTGGTCTTAGGTGCCAGCCTCAAGAACTCAATCGTGTGTAGTGACAGTTGTTATTCACAACCCGGATTTCTATGGAAGCCCGTTTCCGCCAGGGAGTAAAAAAAAAAACCGCTATGGTATCTCAGAATTGCGACTTAGCAACTCAGAATTCCGACTTTATATCTCACATTTGCTACTTCGAAATAGCCCATATTTCAATGTCTGTCCTTTTGTTATTGTAACGGATTCGGGTTCTAGGGCTTGTGCCCTCTTGAGTTTAGCTCAAGATGCAACAGGATTATAAATGAATTCTCCCGCCCTACATTCCAAGATATGGAATCTTATTTTTCTTGAAGTTTCTGATGTTGGTCGTTATTGGAAATTGCCCGGTGATATCGACTCAGGTAGTCAGTTGTTACGTGCTGTAATTCGATACATGCAAAGCATTTGTATTCCCTCAAATTATTAATTATTAAGGTCAATAATGTACTAAACAGTACATGCCACTTTTTCTCTAGATGATGTTCACGATGGAACAGTGAGAAAGGCGTGCCTAGATGTGCTTGAACCAACACCTTACTATCATTTTAGTACCGACCTGCCTGCACTGACCAATGGTACCACAGAGACTCCAACGGGTCGGTTTTACCCAGTTTTTGGGTAAAAAATAATCTGCACTTTTAAGCAAGCATTTTATTTCAAATTGTGAAATTTTTGTGTAAGTTTTTCTTGAAAAATGTTGTTTCAGAAAGAAACTGAGTTGACGATAATAGCCCTGTCAGGAGAATATCGAACTTTTCATCTCAGCTAGTTCTTCTGTGGAACACGCTTCAGAACTCTACGTACAACGCCTTTGATATCATTTTATTTTTACAGCAGCCGCATCTGGAAAGTTTTTTTTTACTTTTTATTTGAACAACAAAATAGATTCAATATAAACAAGAGCACTTATAACATCAGTAGAATCGTCAGGAGTACATAAAATAATATAATTATACTTTCTGAAAACGATTAAACTAGGTAAATGAAGATAAGGTCCGCGCAGCTTTAATGTTCTTATATTTCAAAAGAGTCTGTAATTAACCCTTTTCGTCTTTTTTGAACTATTCAAACTTAGGACTCGTACCAGACCATTTCACTCTACGTACAGTATATCTCATTTCGTAACGAAAATGTATTTCCTGTCTTAGAAATGCTCTGGGCGGTATGTCTTACACAACGCACCTAAAGTATTCTAATCGTGGAATGCAGATCTGTGATATTGCCGAATTCGAGGGATCCAGCAATCGTACTGGATTTGACTGGGATTCTGAAATGTCTCTTACAAAGGTATTTGTGTTTGCTGGAACTTTTAATAAAAAAGTGATCTGAGACTTCCTAGCTTCCAGTCTATAATCTCACTGTAACTAAACTAGGATGTGATGTTTCGCAGATGTGCAGTGTGCCTTTACGCTTGGCATGTTCAAGACTATTCGTTGCGTGAGCTCCTCACTGCATGTCCTGTACTGTATTGTGATTTCGTCTTATCTACGAGGAGTACAGCGACTAGAACGGCTTGAACTTTTTTTTGGTATATAAAAGAAAACGCTGAAGCACATACAAAGTAACTAACATCGATGATCGTTCGCTGTACACGTATGCCCCCCCTTCACTGAAATAACATAGACGAAGGAAGCTCTCTTGTCTTGGGCTGCTGTCACCCGGATTCAAAGCGCGGGTATTGCGGTCACAGCACAAAGTACGGTCCACTATACCATCGCGGTGAGCTGGGACAGACTATCGTTAATTTTATTCAAATGCTCACAGTGCCTTTAATCTGAAGGATTCATATACCGTGCTCATGAGAAAGTCACAAACCTGTCATCTACACACTGTTCCCAGATACAGTACTTATAATGAAGTATATATTTTATTTCTTTCTACTCGTTGATAAGAAAAAAGTGAAATTATGTAATTAGGGATACTGTATGTCTTTTTTTCATGGGGAAAACTAGCCCGAGCAAATGTAAAGTTTAGAGTAGCGCTCAATAAAAATGATCAGAACCCAAAAGCGCTTCTTATGCGCATCAGTATATTCCGAAACCACTGGTTCTGCAGAAGAAATAAGAAAAGCCGAACTCAAAGCACTGCGGTGCCATTACGGGTACTCTGTCTGCTGCTGCTTTAAGATCTACTCACACCGTGTTGCCATTAAGGCTACCTAGTTAAAAAAAAACTTATCGTCACCTTTTTGAACGTGATTATTAGACACCCGTTAAATCTCCACCGAGGTTTCTTGAGAGATCGTTCAGCGAGCGAGTAATAAAAAACTACTTTGCTTCCAACCTCTGCTGTCACTGTAAACTCGGACGTGATGTTCTGCAGATATGCAGTGTGCCTTTCCTCTTGTCGTATTCAAGAGTACTCACTGTGTGAGCTCCTCGCTGCGTGTTCTGTACTCTACTGTGATTTAATTTAGATGATTACGTGGAGTAGAGTGACAAGATCTACTTGAACATTTTCGGTTTGTGAAATGAAACACTAAATACACTACTGTAAATACAAGTAATGGACATTTAAAATAACCACAGTACAGCTAGAAGAGTGAAAAATAAAAGACTACTTAGAATGACATTCACAATAGACTTAAGAACGGCACAGCCGCCCGAACAGGGACTTGAACCCTGGGCCCTCAAATTAAAAGTCTGATGCTCTACCGACTGAGCTATCCGGGCTCTGAAAAAGAACCGACACTGGCGGGATCGTGGCAAGTCACGTGTCTCTTATGCCGAAGAGCAGTCATACCTGACCCGTCTGGAATGACCACTGACAGACTTTATCCAGAAGCGACGGCACCACGCCCAGTAGAATGAGTGAGAAATACAGCATGACATGGGTAGTTAAGCGGCTCCTACAATCCATCTTTCCTCACATTACTGATTTTTTTCAATAGCATTTTGACCTTTTTTCACATTCAGATTTTTTTCACATTTAATAAAATCTTTTAATCAACAACATTAAAAAGAAAACAAATGGAACATTTTTTGGAACAATTATTAAAAAAAAACTTTCAATGCCTTGGTTGTATACGTGTGCACACCCTTTATAAAGGGAGTTGCAACAGTGCTGAAATTTAAAGAGCATTTCCGTAGAGAAAACAGCATTTTTTCTGCCTTGATGTTAAGCTTAGGGAGCCTGTCTTTTAGAAATTCTATTTCTTAACACCCTGCACAGCCTCCCGACAGACTAACGAATATTTTTGGGAGAAATTGGCTCACACACCGGAAGACACTAACGTTTATTTATGTTAGAGTATGTGAATAACAGTTTAACCGAAAAAGTTTGTAATTGTGATTTTGTAAAAAATCAATAAATCGTCTATCAACAGTACGTGATTATTAAGAAATTGTTTTATTTCATAAACTATAAGACAATTAAGACAGTTTATAGGTCATAAACGTGGCTTATGTTCTTTTAACTCTGGCGTTCAGGATCCAAACCCAGGTGCGGACGATTGTGTTTCTTGAATCTCTTGTAATCATCAAAAGTCGATGTGTAGTCCTTCAGTACTTTCTCGAGTTGTGCCATGGATATTTCATACGATCAATACTTGTCATGCTCTTTTGCATTTTCCTTAAACGGAAAAAGTTCAAAGTGTGTTTATGGCTGTGCTTCACATCTACACGAGAGCAGTACAGGACACGCAGTGAGGAGCTCGTGAAGCTTTCAGTTTAGTGCGGAGTTCAGAAGGAGGATTCGCTCGCTGAATAATCTCTCAGGAAATCCCGGGCGAGATTCAACAGGTGTTTTCTGCAACAGCCACGACAAGTGTGAAGCAATCTCTGGATTTCCTGAATTTGAACTAAATTATTACTTCAAATAATTTAAGGTTTAACAGAACTAAATGAGGTACATTTAAAACAGCAGCGCAACTCTGCAGCAAGTCGAGTGTGCCTGCACACTCGCAACACAAGCAAAGAGTTCTCACTCAACAGAAGATTGCGATGTAAGTAATGTAATACAAAGCACCTGGAGATGCCAGGGATTGAACCAGGGACCTCATACATGCGAAGCATGCGCTCTACCACTGAGCTACATCCCCGATGGCAAAGGTAATGGAACAGACTTGTCCAGATGCTCACTGATCACAATCCACCACTCACGAAGAATGTCTCCAGTTTCCCACTTTCGCGTTTCCTCTACTACAGAGTAAATTAATGGGAATGAAGAAATAAGAAAGGAAAAATAATCGCATTGAAGCTTCAAGAGACTGGGCACAAATAAATCTATTATTTTTGTATCCAGTCACACGTGCGACGGTGGTTAATTCCCAGACGGGGGAGTGCTTTTTTTCTATCTCCTTACTCGACTGTCTTTCAATTCTGTTTTATTTGAAAGCTTTTTGCATCTTTTAAGTGCTCTTGATTAAACTATGCATAGAAAAACAGCACTACTGATGATTTTCATGGACCGATGCACACTTGTTCTGTACAACTCGAGTGACAAAGCCCTGTCTGCAAATATTGTAGAAGAAAATAAAAGGGTGAAACAACGCCCCAACCACAGGAATGGTAATAGGAAGGATCGTGTTCTTATTTGATAAGTCCTTTTGAGATGTCTTGGCAATGCACACAGTCGTTAGAGCTGAAAAATTTACTTTTAGTGGTGTTTTTAAACAAAGATGGAACATGTTATTTCTATACCAGGAAGAAAGGAGCAGACTTTAACTTTAAGAGGCAAAAACGACACCTTATCAAAGCTAATATTAATTAAAATGACATCACAACAAAAGAGTGGAGCCTTCAGTGAATAAAATTAGTTTTCATTGGACGTGTGTGTCTCCATAACTTTGTAGGTGAGAGAGAGGATTGTGTTAATTTGCAGGTGCTTCTCGGAAGTGCGTTGGTGGTACAGGCGCCTTCCAAATAATTGAGTCGGGTATGAATCCCAGCCAGTACAAACACAAATCTTTTCAAGATAATTTATGGTCCGCTAACATCTTTTGAAACACTACAACAGGTAACACCCCGTGTGAAACATCATGAACATCTGTTAAAGCCTGAGTTTTACATCACAATTACAAACTTTTTCGGTTAAACTGTTATTCACATACTCTAACATAAATAAACGTTAGTGTTTTCCGGTGTGTGAGCCAATTTCTCCAAAAAAATATTTGTTAGTCTGCCGGGAGGCTGTGCAAGGTGTTAAGAAATAGAATTTCTAAAAGATAGGCTCCCTAAGCTTAACATCAAGGCAGAAAAAATGCTGTTTTCTCTACAGAAATGCTCTTTAAATTTCAGCACTGTTGCAACTCCCTTTATAAAGGGTGTGCACACGTATACAACCAAGGCATTGAAAGTTTTTTTTTAATTATTGTTCCAAAAAAATGTTCCATTTGTTTTCTTTTTAATTTTGTTGATTAAAAGATTTTATTAAATGTGAAAAAAATCTGAATGTGAAAAAAGGTCAAAATGCTATTGAAAAAAATCAGTAATGTGAGGAAAGATGGATTGTAGGAGCCGCTTAACTACTCATGTCATGCTGTATTTCTCACTCATTCTACTGGGAGTGGTGCCGTCGCTTCTGGATAAAGTCTGTCAGTGGTCATTCCAGACGGGTCAGGTATGACTGCTCTTCGGCACAAGAGACACGTGACTTGCCAGGATCCCGACAGTGTCGGTTTTTTTTCAGAGCCCGGATAGCTCAGTCGGTAGAGCATCAGACTTTTAATTTGAGGGCCCAGGGTTCAAGTCCCTGTTCGGGCGGCTGTGCCGTTCTTAAGTCTATTGTGAATGTCATTCTAAGTAGTCTTTTATCTTTCACTCTTCTAGCTGTACTGTGGTTATTTTAAATGTCCATTACTTGTATTTACAGTAGTGTATTTAGTGTTTCATTTCACAAACTGAAAATGTTCAAGTAGATCTTGTCACTCTACTCCACGTAATCATCTAAATTAAATCACAGTAGAGTACAGAACACGCAGCGAGGAGCTCACACAGTGAGTACTCTTGAATACGACAAGAGGAAAGGCACACTGCATATCATCACGTCCGAGTTTACAGAGACAGCAGAGGTTGGAAGCAAAGTAGTTTTTTTATTACTCGCTCGCTGAACGATCTCTCAAGAAACCTCGGTGGAGATTTAACGGGTGTCTAATAATCACGTTCAAAAAGGTGACGATAAGTTTTTTTTTAACTAGGTAGCCTTAATGGCAACACGGTGTGAGTAGATCTTAAAGCAGCAGCAGACAGAGTACCCGTAATGCCACCGCAGTGCTTTGAGTTCGGCTTTTCTTATTTCTTCTGCAGAACCAGTGGTATCGGAATATACTGATGCGCATAAGAAGCGCTTTTGGGTTCTGATCATTTTTATTGAGCGCTACTCTAAACTTTACATTTGCTCGGGCTAGTTTTCCCCATGAAAAAAAGACATATCCCTAATAACACAAGTCCAAAACCAAGTATAAAGTCCAAAACCAGAAGATACATCAGAGCAAGAATTAAAAACCACGAAGGCCGGGTTGGAACCGAGGAACCGAGGAACCGAGGTTAAAACCTTAACGGGACCAGGCGCTTCCAGGTCCCGGACTCGCACGATATGGAAATCAGATGCAGAGATAGATGAGCGTCAGCGCCTGGCTTTTAAGGTGGGCTGGGAATGGGAAACAGGTGCACAGAATAAAGTCTTAAGTGAAAGGGCTGGAGCACCCTTAAGGAGGGGGAACTAATATCGTGACATGTGCTCTAGGAACCCTGCAGGGGGCGGTGCAGCGGTGGAGCATGCCTGACCCTCGGCTGAGTGGTCATCTGGAGCACCTGAGTGATCTGGGATTGTTATCCCATTCTCACTGTTCAGGTCCACCCTGCACACTTCCTGATTGAGGAATCCCTCTATCGGCATGTTTACAATCGTTCGCCGGGCGTGGGTGTAGGACACCTGCTCGCTCCCCCCTTCCCTCGCTAAGGGTTCAGGGAGCTGCCCCAGCAGTGGGATAGCTAGTTCACTGCCTTCGAACTCGCTATCACCCACCAGGCCCATGTCAGTGCGGGCGGGGATTCTGACACCCCCCTTTGCGATGTCCTGCACTGGCAGGCGGGTGACTTGACCATCCAGCTCCAGTCTGGCTGAACCACTGTTGGTCAGACTCAGACTGACAGACTGAGCTGGTGGCTGTAAGAAAACCGGGTCGGCTTTCATTCCCTGTCCCTTCTGGGGGACTGGGTGTGTTGGCAACCCTGCCGTTGAGGCAGGAACAATCAGGTCAGTCTCACTCACTACCTGGTAGTTGTGAGAAATAATGTTACCTGACTGCAGGTTCCCTGGGTCACAGCAGAGGGAATCGGCATCTGGGATCAGGTGTGTCCACAGCGCAGTAGTCTCAGCGTCCAGCTGGACCTCCTGTCTAACCTGTGAATGTTGCACCAGGGGCACCTGGCGGTGGCCCTGTGACAGCTGCTCAAGCAGATCCTCACTAATAGAGGACCTCTCAGGGCTAAGGGTGAGGGCTACATCACCAACCTGCTCTCCTGCCATCTTGATCCCTTCCACCACTGCAGGGTGGTGTTCCTGACCCCTCTTGGGTGCCAGGGTGCACAGGGAAAGCTCCTTTTCATCGCCAGGTGGGGAGATCTGCTCCTCTTTAGGGATGTAAAAGGGGTGTGCTTTACCTGGTGGATCAGGCGGCTGCTTGGAGAACCTCTCCTGTGGCATGGAGGCTGTTGGGACCTTGGCCGGGACACGACTTCCCTGTATATCTGGGAAACAAGGAAATATTTTTATTTCTTGTCCAGAGGGAACAGAAGGAATCTCCACATAGGCTTCTGTGTTCGGTGGGCACTGTGTAAGTGTCAAAACGTGTTTTTCAGCAGAAATAAACATGTTTCTGCAACTTTGGCTACCCCCATGTAACTTATGGGGCAGGAGCAACAGACTTTTCAAAACGTGTTTTTCAGCCTGATATAAACGCGTTTTTTTCAGATTGTTGAATCCCAATGTAACTGCTAGGCTCAGAAGATCTCACTGCCTCAGATCTTAACCACAGTGTGCGGAAAGTGTCAAAACGTGTTTTTCAGGCAACTGTACAGAAGGCTTAGGAGCCTTGACCTGTTTCCACACCTTGCCTTTCTGGTGATCCACCAACAGTTCCTCTCTGAGTCGCATGCCCTTTTCTTTTTCTACCCGTTTGAGCTTGCCGTATGACATCAAACACCTTTCAACCTCAGTGTCAATCAATGTCTCACTGGGTAAGACATCTCCCATGGCAGCCTCGAGGTAAAAGCTTCTTGCTTTTCCTATGTGTTTTACTGCCTGCTCTGTGACTTCAGGGGTGGAGTCAGCACTCGCTTGGGAGTGGCTGACCTTATCCAGGCAGGAACCCTTCCGCTCAATCAGATAGACTGAGGGAGGGAGAGGGGGCGGGTCTCCGCCTCCTCCAGTGGAGAGTATCAGCTCATTCACGCTTCCGGCAGCCTTGGGGAGCGGTTGTCCCTGTCCTAATAAAGCTTGTTCAAGCCTGGCCAGGCGGGCGGCTACTGAATCCTTTTGTTCAGCTTTATCTAGCCCTTTCCCTCCCCCGGTGTTCTCATGGCACTTAGGATGCTGGGTGCGGTCCTGTGTGAGTGCTTTGGAACGGGGCTTAGCCAGCTCAGGAGCCTGTGCTCCTTCGAGCAGGAGGGAGTTAACCCTGCTGGCTCTGACGGCGAACACAGTCGCTTTAACAGCTTTTTGCTCAGAGCGACTTTGGACATCATACTTCCAGGCTTTCTGCACGAATCTCTTAATATCAGTCATTTTCATGGTCTGTGCATCTGTATGCATTAAGATCATCTTTCTGACTGATGGGTGGAGATTCGCGATGAGTAAACCCTTGAAATGTGTGTTCTCTTCGCAACCCTCATCATTTCGCCCTGCAAATTAAGTTTGTCTAAGTCTCTCGTAATATTCGCGAGGGGACTCTGCTCTCTCGTGCTTAATGTTAAGGGTGGTGGCTATCGCGGCAGACGGGTCAATAAAATCACTGTATTCTTCGATAAGTGTTTGACACAGCTGCTCAAAATCATTACAGACTTTTTTTATCTGCCTAGCCATCCACTCATGTACAGCTCTGCTGGTAGTTTTCCTGACCAGAAACACTTTCTCCTGTTCTGTGGCGTTTGGCAGGTACTGCAGGGTATACCTGAGGTCTTGAATATAACTCTCGATGCTAGAGATATAGAAGAACAGGGGACGTCTGACATTACATGTTACAGGTGAGGACTAACAACGCACAAAGCAGATGAATGCGGAGCGCGAACAGCAAAATGTCTACACTGTAAGAAAACAGGACATCATGCATGAGTGTGTAGAAAGAAAGACGGTTCCCATCAGGAAAATAAATTTAATACAAATGTAGTGTGCTCTCTGAAGGCACCAGTTCTGTCGGGTTTGGGCATTTACTGGGACAATTATTAATTGTAGCAGTAAATCACAAAATTGATTCTTTTCATGGCTTGATCGTGGTCAAACCTGTCGCTGGTAGAGAGAGTGCTTAATAGCGACTCGAATTCAGACCTTTTAGCAACCATCGTTAAACTTAAAGAATATTACTTTTAAGTACGAAATCACAGTTTTACCACAGAAAACCACAAGATCAAGTATGCAATCAACCCGGTAGATCGCAAAAGATCACAAAACAATCAAGCACTGCTTAAAGAGCAAGGGGAACTTTTTTTCCTTTCGACTTTCAGCACACTGTATTGTCGTGTATGAAACCCGCGGTGTTTTATATTGAATTATTACGCTTGGTTGACTCATTTCAGTCTTGCCACGCCCACCCAGGGACGCCAAATATGTAATTTTGCCATATTAAATGTAGTGTGCTCTCTGAAGGCACCAGTTCTGTAGGGTTTGGGCATTTACTGGGACAATTATTAATTGTAGCAGTAAATCACAAAATTGATTCTTTTGATGGCTTTAGAACCCAACCATGCGACATAACTCAAACAACGCACACACACAGGTACTAATATACGAGGATACATTTATTAATACATAGAATATGCATATAGACCTAACAGCTCTTATCGAGAGGGTTATCAGAATACAAAAGGTATATATTCAGTCAGTTACAAAGTGTTACACATATCAAGAGGACATACGTTCAGTATATCATTCATTAAGACCGTTTCGTAATCGAACTTGGTTACAACTTCTACATTAGATACTCAAAACAAGTACATAACTCTTAAGAATTAAATTGATATCAACTGGTTGGGATAACAATTGAATTCTCGAGCTGTAATGCATTGAAGTTGAATACTCATCCAATCTCTGGGGATTCAGATCTCCTGCGGGCACAAAGAAACAGTTGCAGGCTGTTGCTTTCCAATCCGCGCTCTCTGGCTTGGTGCCAGGCTGTGCTGTGCGGCTTGCAACGGTGTGCTGCTGATGCTCCCTGACCAGCTAGTTAGTGTTGGCTTTAACTAGCAAAGTTTGCACACAGGAGAAAAGATGACTGTGGGTCCCAGCAAGTCAGGAAGAGGACCGGTTCGTTCCTGATGAAGAGCTAGTTCTGAATAGTGATTCAGCTGTCCACAGTTCTGACCTGTTCATGAGGCCTGCTGCTGGTGCTAACCTCGGGTGGATCCTCTGGTTACTCTCTGGCAACCTCCAGTCTAGACTCTTAGAACAAAGGAAAGTTCTGGCACTCGGACACACTGGCCGTTCCGTGGTTGTCCGGGCTGAGTCTCAAGATGGTCAGGAGGCGCGCTGCGAGAATGTCCTGCCCTTGGGAGCCTTCTGCTCCTGGGCCGTCCTGCCATGGAATTCTCCTTTGAATTCCCTTTAGAATTGTCCACAATTCTTCCACTGAATCTTACTGAATCTCTCAGGCTCTCTGTGTTGCCTGTTTTTACCTGGAGGAACCTTAGCTCATTGATTGGCTGAAAGTTCCATGGGCATCAGGGTCCCACGTGAGATATAAGTCACTTACTCCTGACACTTAGGAATGCAGTCCAGATGTCCAACTGGCACTCCCTAGACAGATAGGCACCAATGGATGACCATTGATCATGATAGCCAGGCTTAGCTAAGTGCATCCCCCTTTGGGAGCTGTCCTAGGAAACCTTATCAAAGGAACCTTAAATCAGCCTGCATGAATATTTTCTCTGTGGCTGCACCACAGAGATGAACAGAGAAATGGGGCCTCATTTGGGAAAGCGCAGAACACTTAATTCTTTCATATTAATAAGCCTCGCCGCTACACACCATACACATTTATACACACAATCAGACACATACATGCACAAATACAAACTAGCACACATTCACAGACACACACATACTGTAGACACTACACTCAGAGATACACACCCACACACTGATACGCACACATTTACAGAATCACACATAGACAGTACACATACTCACAGACACAAACTCACACAATGACGGACACCACATACACTCTTACCTACAGTTACACTATAACAAACACTAACAAAAATACCACTAATATTACAACAGTAACACTATCACTATGACTAACACTATCATTATTACTAACAATAACACAAAATTACTACTACACTACTAATACTAATAATAACAGTAATGCTATCACTAAAACTAACATGACTACTAGTGTAAATAGTCTAACAGTAAATCTATAATAAGCACTAATATTACATGAATACTAGTGTTGTAACAGAAGAAATAAGGTTCTTGATCCCGAGACGAAGTAAAACAGATGAGTTTATTGCATGCAAGGAACAATAAAGCCGAAGTCTTGTTTCCCGCAAGAAACAACAAAACCGAAGTATTGTTCAACGTACTGGTACAAACTTTTGGGTTATAGAGTGTTTTCTTCTCCGTTTCTGACGTCACTTGGTCTGATGGTAAAGAGGGGGGTTCATGGTATTTGGCCAGTTTATGATGTTCTAGACAAATGGTCAGTTTAAGATTACACCCAGGGGGGTTCCTAGCTTGCATCTGCAATCCTTATCAGTTAACCCCCTTTCCTGCCATAAACCCCAGCTTGTGACTTAGAAGTCTAAACCCCCTACAGAAAGGATTAAATTCAAACCCCCGTCTTCACATCTTTCTTCACTAGCATTAAAACTATCAGTAGCGCTATCATCATTAATACTCACATGAACACTAGCATTAATATTAAAACTACCAGTTGTACTCTCACTAATACTAACAGGAAGACACTAGCATTAGTATTAGTAGCTGTCCGTGACGTCACACCGCTCTTTTTGACGAAGGCGAGACGCCTAGCCGGGAACAGTGACGTGGCGTGTGTCGCCGTGGTTAGAGCCGAATCTGGGCTAAAAGGGAGGGGGCTTAGCCCTCTTACATTTGCTAGTTCAAAGTTGTTAATATTAAAACCTGTTTTTACCTGGAGGAACACCTGAAGAAGGCTCCACGGCCGAAACGTTGTGTTCTCTTTCTTCTTTTTTTCAGCATGGAATAAACCTATTACTTGTTCCTTTGCAGCCTACGCATGCTGACGCAGCTACCCACCTGAACTACAATAACTTAATATTAAAACTACCAGTTGTACTCTCATTAATACTAACAGGAAGACACTAGCATTAGTATTAGTAGCTGTCCGTGACGTCACACCGCTCTTTGTGACGAAGGCGAGACGCCTAGCCGGGAACAGTGACATGGCGTGTGTCGCCGTGGTTACCATACTTATGATTTGTAAACAAATGGAAAATGCATTTCAACTGTTACTTAAACAAATTTTTCAACTTGGAATTCTCTAGCTCTAGGATTAAATTCCTAAATAATAATTTGAATAACCATTCTTTAATTTCGGATTGAACATTATTAACACTAAACGTACTATGGTACTGTAATTGATCGATTCAGGCGGTATTGACCGTTTTCTAGATATTTAAAACAGGGTCAAGAACGGGAAAAGAATCAGTACTCACCAATCGGTAAAAGTTAATGGTTAATTCTACGGTTCTTCAGTTGAATTAATAGGTTGTCGATAGATAAGTGATCAATAACTCCCGCGGTCTCGCTCGCTAATCCCGGCGCTCTGGCTAGTGTGTCTGACGTCACAGTGCTCTTTCTAAAATATATAACAAGAGAGGTGATTCATAACAGCTGGAGAAGGTGTAATATTTGTGTGCGTCAGCAGTGAAACTGCATGTTGATTGATGGAGGGCTGAGCGGGGAATAACGGTTGCTCAGGGTCACAGGTCATAGTGAATTTTGGAGCTAACTGGTTCGGAGTTACGGGTGAAATAAAGAGTTTGTTCGATTGTCACATCTTCGTCCTGGGTTCTTAATTTTTACACTATACGTGTAGGAGAAACAAGACAGTGTGTGTGTGTGCCCAGGTAATTCTGGGAGACAGATCGAATCTGGGCTAAAAGGGAGGGGGCTTAGCCCTCTTACATTTGCTAGTTCAAAGTTGTACAACCCATTTGTATCTGCTAGGCCCTGGTGAATTGCTGCGTACTGCTGAAATAACCTCTCGGCTCCTTGGTTGTCATTTCGTCAAACGTGCGTTTGGTACAAGAGTGCACGAAGGCACCGGAAATACATTGGGAACAAATAACCGGTCGCTCAAGACCTCTGTGTAGTACAGGAGCGTACAAAACTAGGCTGTTTCCGCCCGGTCTCGAACCAGGGACCTTTCACGTGTGAGGCAAACGTGATAGCCGCTACACTACGGAAACCTGCAGGGACTGCTGCTGGTGTCTCGCTTCCGTTTCGGGCTGAGAAAGGGACGCGTCACTTTAGGCAGGGGGCACTGGAGAGAGGAACAAAGGGCGCGATGAAACAAAATGCCAAAACCCGGGATCGAACCAGGGACCTTTAGATCTTCAGTCTAACGCTCTCCCAAATGAGCTATTTCGGCGGTGCCCACAGCCACCTGCTCCAGCCTTCCTGTGTTGCGGCATGAGCGCACCAAGAGTAGCGGGAGAGTGTTGCAGGAACGTCACACAGAAGGAAAGCCACCCAGGTGCGCCCTCTGAGCTCTGTCCAGCGCATCTTCCTCGCATGGACTCCTGCCTGCGACGGGCAGGAAACAATTAGCAAGAACAGAACGACACCCCATGGGTGTCTCATGACCGCACCTTAGGTTGTGACACGTGCAGGTGTGAGGGGTTGCCGGGCTACTTTGGAGCCTGCAAACACGGCTCCAGGCAGGACTCCACTCCGCAGGAGCCGCAGAGCAGGGGAGATGGGGGCAGCTTAGCTCCTGTGCAGAGACCTGAGCTGTTGTTGCTGCGGACGCTGTCTTTTCTGCACTCGGGGTAGGAGTGAATGTTGAATTGCCCTTAGAAATGAAGCAGAGCACTTCAACGGCACGGGTGTGTGTGTGTGCGTGCGCCCTGGTGATTCTGGGAGACAGATCGAACCTGGGCTAAAAGAGAGGGGGCTTAGCCCTCTTCCATTTGCTAGTTCAAAGTTGTACAACCCATTTGTATCTGCTAGGCGGCGCAGTCGTCGTCCACAAAGAAGACTTTGAAAAGCGTCAAAGGCAAGTCATTCCGAGTTGGTCGTTTGTGTTTTCCGTTCAGACGCGAAATGCTGAAATGATCTCTCGTCTCCTCGGTTGTCATTTCTGCTCCGTAAAGGAATCACAGCACACGTCGCCTTCCAGCACGCTGCGTCGGGACACGATGCCGGGGGTCGGAGGTCGGAGCACGTGATGTCTTCCTCATTAGTATAGTGGCAAGTATCCCTGTCTATCACGCGGGAGACCGGGGTTCGATTCCCTGACAAGGAGTATAATTTCTTTCACTTCCTTAGAGAAAGGACTGCCTTTCACTTCTCTGTTTTCTTTCACAGCGTCGTGCACCTTTTCATTGCTCTCGCTTTCAGAGCCTCCGCACGGCACACGACTCGACATCAGGAAGCACATTGAAGTGAAAGCAGGAAGCGCTGCGACATGCACTGTGCAGATCCCGCCACAATAAGAGGTGCGTGGGTCTGTTCGATGCACAAAGAGCGCTTTGATAAGCATCAAAGGCAAGTCATTCCGAGTTGGTTGTTTGTGTTTTCCGTTCAGACGCGAAATGCTGAAATGATCTCTCGGCTCCTCGGTTGTCATTTCTGCTCTGTAAAGGAATCACAGCACGCGTCGGCTTCCAGCACGGTTGGTCGGGACACGATGCCGGGGGTCGGAGAGAGCGATGTCTTCCTCGTTAGTATAGGACCTGTCACCTGTCCCCAGCTGTCACGCGGGAGACCGGGGTACATCAGGACGCGCATTGAAGTGAAAGCAGGATGCGCTGCGACATGCACTGTGCAGATCCCGCCACACTAAGAGGTGAGTGGGTCTGTTCGATCACAGCGCTAGGCAAATCCCCTATCCCCTTTTGTGCCTGGCGACAAAAGAGGTCTGTTTCCACCCGGGGACCTTGCGCGCGTGTGAGGCAAACGTGATGACCACTTCACTACGGAAACGGTGGTAAGACGTGCCCAGTGGCCCAGCGCTGAGCTTCGCCAATGAGATTCAGCTGCTTCCAGTGCCTTTATTGGAGTGCGCTGATGGACCGTGCTCTCTCTCCAGAGACCAGCACGCCTGTCATGGACGGAGCAGGAAAGGCGGCGCCACATTCTACAGCCCTCTCCACGCAATGGACGAAATCGGGCTACTGAAGTGGAGGAAATCGCCCCTCCAGAAAGTGCAAATATCATCTTGGAGAGTATAAATCCTATTGCCGAAGGTCAGCCCTGTCTACCAGAGTAACCCTCCCACCTCACACGCGAGAAGTTTCGGCTGGAAACAAGCGCCCCCTCTTCTTGCACGTTTTGCAAGTTCGAGTGGTTTTAATGCGGCTCCTTCATACACGGTGCTGATCTTTTGGAAAGCAGGAGGCAAAACTGACACGTTCCCATACCAGGAGTCGAACCCGGGCCGCCTGGGTGAAAACCAGGAATCCTAACCGCGAGACCATATGGGAACGCACAACCCCGTTGTTCCGGGCATCATGCAAGCAAACTACATAAATATGAGAAAACACGCAAGAGAGTTGTCACTCAGTGTTGAAGGGTCGATGTATACTGGGGCTCAGTTGAAATGCAACGTCAGGACTTTTCCGAATTATGTCACACGAAGAGAGCACAGCCTTTTCCGCCGTGCCACGTGTGTATCGGTAACTCGCTGTGATCGTATAGTACTTTGCGTTGTGGCCGCAACAACCCCCGTTCGAATCCGGGTCATGGCAGAATAGGGGCGTCTGCTTTTACTACTTGCACAAATGAAGGCAAAAAAAAGCCAATCGATGTGAACGAACGGAGCATTACAGAGGAGTACTGCCTGACTGGATCGTTAATGAACGACAGAGGCCACTCCGACCTCTTCTCGGTTTTCTTCAATGACTTACTAAGGATCTTCTTCACATTCGCCCATGCAGGGGAAGCCAGTTACACCAAAGCAAACACAGGAAAGTGCAATTCAAGCAGAGACCAGGAGGGACTTGTTTACACCGAGAGTGGTCGGAGAACGGAACAATGCGCCCAGCCCTGTTGCTGGAGCCGATTCTTGATGAGATCTTGGGCTCACTAAGAGGCCCCCGCTGGATGTTAATCTTTGTTTTTCTTGCAGGTCCTGCGCTGCTTTTGAGCTGACAGAGCTCGTCCTGGTCTGTCGGCACAGCCCAATTGCAAATGATCGGCTCCACGTACAGAAGGACTGTGCATTTGGTACAAGAGTGCATGAAGGCACCGGAAATACATTGGGAACAAATGACCGGTTGCTCAATAACTCTGTGAAGTACAGGAGCGTGCAAAGCAAAGCTGTTCCCGCCCGGTCTCGAACCAGGGACCTTTCGCATGTGAAGCAAACATGATAACCGCTACACTACGGAAACGGTGAGAATACAAGCCCACCGGCAGTGAGTATTCAACTTCCTTGCATTACTGCTCCCAACCAGTTGATATCAATTTAATTCCTAAGGGTTATGTACTTGTTTTGAGTTTCTAATGTAGAAGTTGTAAACAAGTTCAATTACGAAACGGTCTAAATGAATGATATACCGAACTTATGTCCTCTTGATATGTGTAATTCTTTGTAACTGAATGAATTTATATCTTTTGTATTCTGATAACCCTTACGATAAGATCTGTTAGGTTTACATGCATATTCTATATTTTAATAAACGTATCCTCGTGTATTAGTACCTGTGTGTGCGTTGTTTGAGTTATGTCGCATGGTTGGATTCTAAGACCATTAAAAGAATCAATTCTGTGATTTACTGCCACAAATAATAATTGTCCCAGTAAGTGCCCAAACCCCTACAGAACTGGTGCCTCGTGTGAGCACACTACAACAGTGTGTGATTCCCTGCCCCAGCCAGAGGAACAGACAATGAGCATGTCTCTCAATAATAATAATAATATAGTGTGTGATCTCCTGTCCCAGCCTGGGAAACAGTGAGTCAGCCTCTCAATAATTATAATACTGTGTCATCTCCTGTCCCAGCCTGAGGAACAGTGAGCTTGTCTCTCAATAATAATAATAATAGAGTGTGATCTCCTGTCCCAGCGTGAGGAACAGTGAGCCTGTCTCTCAATAATAATAATACAGTTTGTGATCTCCTGTCCCAGCCTGAGGAACAGACAGTGAGCCTGTCTCTCAATAATAAAAGTACAGTGTGTGATCTCCTCTCCAAGCCTGAGGAACAGACAGTGAGACTGTCTCTCAATAATAATAATAATAATAATAATAATAATAATAATAATAATACAGTCTGTGACATCCTGTCCCAGCCTGAGGAAGAGAGGCTGAGCCTGCCTCTCAATATTAATAATACAGTGTGTGATCTCCTTTCTTAGCCTGAGGAACAGATAGTGATCCTGTCTCTCAATAATAATAATCCAGTGTGGGATGTCCCGCCCCAGCCTGAGGAACAGACATTGAGCCTGTCTCTCAATAATAATAATACAGTGTGTGATTTCCTGTCCCAGCCTGGGGAACAGTGAGTCAGACTCTCAATAATTATAATACAGTGTGATCTACTGTCCCAGCCTGTGGAACAGTGAGTTTATCTGTCAATAATAATAATACAGTGTGTGATCTCCTGTCCCAGCCTGAGGAACAGTGAGCTTGTGTCTCAATAATAATAATATAGTGTGATCTCCTGTCCCAGCCTGAGGAACAGTGAGCCTGTCTCTCAATAATAAATGTACAGTGTGTGATCTCCTGTCCAAGCCTGAGGAACAGACAGTGAGCCTGTCTCTCAATAACAATAATAATAATACAGTCTGTGACCTGCTGTCCCAGCCTGAGGAAGAGACACAGAGCCTGCCTCTCAATAATAATAATACAGTGTGTGATCTCCTTTCTTAGCCTGAGGAACAGACAGTGATCCTGTCTCTCAATAATAATTATCCAGTGTGTGATTTCCTGTCCCAGCCTGGGGAATAGTGAGCCAGACACTCAATAATAATAATACAGTGTGATCTACTGTCCCAGCATGAGGAACAGTGAGTTTATCTGCTAATAATAATAATACAGTGTGATCTCCTGTTCCAGCCTGAGGAACAGTGAGGTTGTCTCTTGTCATGGAAATATAACTATCAAGGAAGCCACAAGAGAGAGTTCTCACCTGAGTAAGGTCTTTATTTCAATATTGCAAGATTGGGAGCCCTGCTGCCACTTCGCACAGTGCAACCAGAGACTCAATTTGTTACAAGCAGTACAGGGTTTTTATAAGATGTTGCGCTGTAAAAAAGCTCAGTGCTTTGTCTCTTCAAAACTTCCCCTTTCCCTAAGACAAAACAGATTACATCATAGAGCGAGAGAAGAAGCACTAGATTTGTTATTCAAAGCTAATCAGTTACTTTCAGCTAATTCTAACGACCCAGACAGCATATATTGTTTTGGTACATTGTCTTCTAAAGTAACCTAAACAGTACACTGTTTTCTAAAATTCTGCACGTACTGTAGCACAGCATTTTCATCCTTGAAATATAGTATCTTAAAGCACCAATATATTTTTTGAAAAGCTCTCTACATTTTAAAGATCAATTTACTTATTAGATTTCCACTTCAACACTTGGTCGGCTGGCGTTCGGGGAGTAGCGTTTTTCAGAATTGTATTGAGATCGTTTTCCACAGAGCTCAGATGTCAAAGCACAGCAGCAGCTCTCCACAGCGATCCTCTATTGCGCCCTTTCTCCAGCAGCTCCGTCCTCATTGGAAGGAAGCAAGAGTGAAAGGCTGAAGTGAAATAGAGCGGGGACGAAGGCAGTGAAGAGAGAGAACGTGGGAAGAAGAGAAAAACGCAAGGGAAAAAAAGCAGCGTCGTAAAAGAGGTGACGGAGCTGTCCTCTCTATAAGAAGAGTGCCAGCGAGCCTTGCTCAAGCTTACGACCACACCCCCTTGAGCACGCCTGATCTCGTCTGATCTTGGAAGCTAAACAGGGATGGGCTTGGTTAGTACTTGGATGGAAGACTGCCTGGGAATACCAGGTGCTGTAAGCTTTTAAGCGCAGGAGGCGCCCTATCCCCGCTCGCTCGCTCATTCCCCTTTTCACACGTGCAGTGCGGCTTGTCGGTCTGTTTATTTGTCAGCTTTGGCGAGACACGGGTGCTTGTGTATTAGCGTGAGCGTTTTTTATTCTGATCATGAACAGTTTTACAAGTCCGCAAAGGATCGAGGAAAGGTTTATCGCCAGCTGAAAAGAGACACAGCGCTTCGGCTGTGGAGACTTGTTCGGCTGGCGTTCGGGGAGTCGCGTTTTTCAGAATTGTATTGAGATCGTTTTCCACAGAGCTCAGATGTCAAAGCACAGCAGCAGCTCTCCACAGCGATCCTCTATTGCGCCCTTTCTCCAGCAGCTCCGTCCTCATTGGAAGGAAGCATGAGTGAAAGGCTGAAGTGAAATACAGATGCAGCCATTCAAAATGAGCGTTAAAAACCCGCGGTACAGTAACCAACCCGCAGGGCACCGTAGGGCACCGCGGTCAGTGATTGGCTGGCCAAAATGACAGGGGCACTCGTGGTGCATTGGTTGGTAGTGAATAGATTTAATCATTTATTGTCTTTACTGTGCAAGTTTCAATCCGCTTAGGTTTGAATATTTATATGGAATATTACCACTAAAGGGAAATTTTAGTAACTGAGCATAAAAAGAAGAGGAGCATAACGCATCTGAAGGTCATAAATGATATTAATTTAGGACATAAACATTACTGTATGTACATAAACTGTACTGTGTATGGCTAGTCTTGATAGTTTAAAGAAAAAATACACACCAGTCTTCCATTTCTCCCTAAACATTTTAAGCATGAAAGTTTTATGAAACGGTACCCAAATATGTGATTGCTGTATAGAATGAATTTTAATTTTTAAAAATTATTTAACACGAAAATTAAGCTGTTTACATCTTCCGCCTGAGAACAGTCACCCGTTGCTACCCAACGCAGAAACACTGCCACTAACTAGCAAAGAGAGGACATTAGCTAGCCAATATAATAAAGAAATAAATGATTATTTTGTTTATTTCTTTTGAACATTTATTTGAACATTTCCATCGATTGTACAAGCACTTGGAAACTGTCCAATCCCTAGTTCATCAAGCATTTACCGGTCTGGCGCCGGTCTGTGTCTTCTAGGATATAATGCCAGCGAACTCTTGTTTTTATGTCCACTATAACTACGCTGGGCAAACGTTCTGAGGTCAAATTCTTCCAGCACGGGGGTACCTTTAAAGCGGAGACGACGGCACCGAAATTTTTTGGCGCGCCTTCTCTTTAAAGCCCTGGCCAAATATGAAGACAGTAAGTACAGTTATAATTCAAACGGAATTAAAAACTACACATCCCAATTACCATGGTGGTGCTTGTGATCATTGCATTTAACCAACGAAACAGGGCAAAAAATCAGTCACATGAATTTGGGGCAGAGTTTCGAAAGCTTAACCTATCAGCAACAAAGCGAAATTTACACGATAGGCTACCTCAAACTGTCAGTTACACGACTGTGTATGTCGCTTAAGCCACTCCTATTTGGCATTTTAGTTATGGAGGCGAGAAGACGCCCCCCTCTCTCTGGGTGTCTGATTTGCCGCCATCTTTAACTGTTCGGTGTCCGAATCGGAGTAGCTACGCGTACGAAATAAAGTTAATCCCAACTACAAAACATATATTTTTGTGGTAAGAGGGCGCAAAACATCAGTTTTTACTGCTATTAATTACTGTACGATTTATAGTTGAAATCTGAGCCTAGATATAAAGTTAAAATCTCGACAAAGCAATGTAGGAAATACAGAGAAAATAAATCCTTTCTGACATCTAAAATCAGTTTAGATCAAGGTCTCTAAAACGAACAAGAAAAAGAGGATTTTCGGAGGGCAATTACGCTGTGTTTATATAGAATAACTGATTTATGAGCAATCTAATTTCTTGTTCGTTTAAAACAGTGAAATGTCAGCTGCAAAAGATCGCACCAGAAACAGCACTCTCTCTGCCTGTCAAAGACGTTCAGGAAAGGTTGAATGAAGTCATGTCAAGTACAATAATTCGGTGATCAATAATAACAGTTGTAGGACAGTATATAAGGAGGATAAGGATTTTGAAGTTGACTCGAAATCTGATAGGTAACCAGTGCAAGGACTTGAAAACAGGTATAATGCATCCCTGATAGGATTCTTGCTGTCATATTCTGAACATATTGAAGATTGCTCAGTGTGGATTTAATTTCCCCAGTGAACAGGATGTGCATTTATTAATTCTAGAAAAAAAGCCTTTCTTGATTTCTCTAGTTCTTAGTTTCTCTAGTTCCCTTTAAAATAAACTATTATTCCACAATGCAGAGTATTACATGGCCAGTAATAACACATGATATTTGTGATTTAAAGAAATTAACACCAGCAGCTTTTGGAGATTTAAGTGTTGGCTGAGTTATTGCAGGATAAAAGACTAGAGATGTTGGCAAGAAGAAGATAATTTGGGGAAAGCTGAGGAATACACTTATAACAAGAACACTTCCTAATGGGGTTAGGCATACTTTTGATGAAGATGATGAAGTTAACAGACTATATGTTTACATAGATACTGAAATAAGGATTGTATTTTAGATTATGTGTAGTTGCTGGCATTGAACTGTGTTGGATGCACATGAATTGAAGGAATGGGCAAACATAGCTGATGCGGATCCACAGAGCCAGCATATTAAGATGTTTATAATTAGAGGCAATTTGTTTAAATAACTAGGTATGGATACTGATGTGCAAGAGAGGTGGAAAGGCTGTTTCCTTAAGCCAGCACTATAAGATATTTTATTCTCAGTGAGATGCTGCCATTTCATGGTGGGTTTCTAACACTGTGTATAGTTCCATTCACACAGTGCTTTTACTTCCATCCATTTCTAATCTCTTTATCCAGTACAGAGGATTTGGAGCCTATCCCAGTAAGCAACAGACACAAGGCAGAATACACCCTGGACATAGCGCAGGTCCATCACAGGACAGACAGACACAAACACACACACACACCAGGGCCAGTTTTCCCATAAACCAATTAACTTACCAGTATGTTTTGGAGTGCGAGAGGGAGTCATATCACACATATGGAGAAAAACCATGTAACCCAGAGAGAACATGTAAGCCCCACACACACAGGAATACATTTTATTATTCATAAACAGTTAACATTGTTAGCAAAATATTTTGAATTATATTTAACCCTATTTTTTCTTTAGTTTTGTATTTAACTTATTATATGATAGTCAGACTTAATGTATATTTGAACAATGAAAATATATTTTTACAAGATGCGGGGGAAAGTGCAACAGCTTATTACAGTGCTAAATTTAATATTATTGATTGCTAATAGTTTATGCTAACACCTAACTTTCTTAATTAGATGTATTTAATTAACAGTGAACTAAGTGTAACATACTATTCAGAAATACAATCGAAAATAGTTTTGTGGTGTTTGTATGGATGAAACATTTCTAAAATGTATAACGTAACAAAATTAAAGACGATTAAAATCTGTAATCTTTCCACTTGTAATGTCATTAGACAGAACAACACATTTCTGGTTTGTTTTAATTAGCTAGTATTAGTTAGTAGTTAGTAGTTTTAATTTAATTAGTATTGCAATTCGCACTGATTCCCTTGCGAAGATATGGACTTAAGAATATCGTGCCTGGTCAAAAAATGGCATTAAGCACTTAAAATTAATATGGTTAATAATAGTAAACTGTAACATGCTGTAACAAGATTGGTTAAACTGCGAAGAAAATGCTTTCAGAGAAAATGTTTCAGGTGTGAAGAACATAGATCTCCAATGCAATTTCAACAAAACCTGTTCCCACACACCCTGCCCCCACTACCATTAGAATATACACAAAGCACTGAAATCTTTCGAGCTAATGATCAGGTGACCCGAGAGAGAGGGAAACACCAAGGGGTGCGGAACCAGGGAACTATTTACATGGAAAACGGGCGATCTCCCCAGACTGTCCGCCCGTTTCACTGTTACCTGGATACCTCTTTATTTAGAACTCACTAACACTGATTTTTAGTTTAGAAGGATTCAAGTAGGGTTTTAGATGAAAGGCAGCGACCTTAATCAAGCCCAAATCATAATTGAACCCATTCAGAGCCTACATTACATTTTAGCGTTTCATTCTGAGCAGAAGACCCTCACACCTGAAGAAGGCTTGCATTTTCTCTCTTCTCTTTTAAGCATGTGTACAATGTGTAATACAATTACAATGTGTAATTACAATGCTGTAATACAATTTGAATCGTATGAGGGTGGGGGGGGAGGGGGAGGTGTCTTTCGCTGGAAATCTCGCCTGCTTCTACTTTACGAGTACAACCCCCTCTCTGCCGGAGTGCTGGCTGTGATGAATTAAACCGGTTTCACAGGTTTCAATCACAGACCATGTGACATGGGAGTCAGGAAACTAACACACGGCGCCACCGGATTTGATAACGCTATAAAAACGCTATAAAATAATGTGACTAGGCACAGAACAAGTTTACAGCACAGTACAATAATAAATGCTGACCATGACTTTAGAAGCACAAATTGCATTACACTCAATTTAAACACAAGCTGTCTTTAGCCCTCTAAGCTGGTTCATACAGAAAGGTAGAGATCCAGGCTCAGAACACACAGCTTCATTAGCGAATACATATGCAGGACAACTAGAGAAGACGTTTTACAGAGGATGGATTTTTAGAAACATCCCATCAGTGACATCACTGAAGTCAACTCCTAGGTACTGTAACTGTCATGTGGATAGTTTCACAAGAATCAGACGAAGGTTTAAGCATCGCTTGTTCTAGATAAAACTGCAAAAAAAAAAACAACAACCCATAATGTACTTCTTTGCGGCTCTGTTTGCCCAAATCATATATTCACAACGTGAAATCTAGAAAATAATATTACGTAACCAAAATCCACAATATGGAAACAGAACCTGTGTAATTGTTGATAGATGATGTACTCGTAACATTTTTACAAGACGAACTACAACATTTAAAAAATGACTTGTATGTACTTGATATCTCTAATCAATCCACGGGTCCCAGCACAAAACGAAACTAAAACGCATACCGTTTCGCGCTTCTTATTAGTTGCTCAAAAGTAATTTGACCGTATTAAATGCATAATATAAACCTAGAAACATATACGTGAGCAGTATTTATGCACTGTAGTATCGGTGTTAAGACATACCTCTCAAATACTGTAAATCAAGTTAAAAATATCTCAAGACCGATTCTGGTCATAATGAAACCATGTTTCGTGTATGTTTTCTTTAAAGTACCGAGACCAGCCATATACTGTATGTTTATGTTCCAAAATTAATATCGTTTATGGCCTTCACACGCGTTGCAGTATGCTCCTATTCTTTTTATGCTCAGCTACTAAGATTTCCCTTCAGTGGTAAAATTAGATATGAATATTCAATACTTAAACGGGCACAGTTAAGACATTAAATATACATACTGTATACAGTACAGTTTTCATACGGTAATATGTTTATGTTCCTAAATCAATCTGTTTTATGAGCATGTGAAAGGCATGGTGAATCGATTCTCAAAAATTACTGTACTTTGCATGATTGGAAACAAATGCGTGATTGCGAAATGCTGTGGTGTTACTTTTACAAAGACGGTCAATGAAAAAAAGAATGTTGACCAGGGCAATACTTTGAGTTTACACTTACAGCTTGTCCAAGGTCATTCATTATTAATACTATTAGTAATATCTTCGTTAAAGACTTTGATGGCCACAGTTTAAACATGAGAGGTTGAGCTTTATTAGCTCCACCTTGCTGAAATTCTGGATACTATTATTTTGCTTGTCATATTATAGGAGAATTTACAGTAACTAGCGGTATTTACCAGTAACTCGCGATATTTACCGGTAACTTGCGGTAGACTGCATACAGCGTACCGGAAAATAATGCGGTATCGCCCACGCATTTTGAATGGCTGCATCTGTATGTCCCCCAGCTCTGAGCCCATTGGGCCTGCTGGTGTGACCAGAGCTGCAGCGTCGCCATGCTGGAGGGGGTCAGTTCAGCTTTTCTGTTGGAATGAACAGGGGGGTTACATGATGGTGCTGTCTGTGGTCTGGCTGTCCTGCTGGTCTGGATGAGGGGTGTGTAGTGTGGTGCAGGTACTTGTCCCATCCTGCTCTTGGTCCAGGTTGGAGGGTTGCACCGATTCTGAGTCTTGTTAGCTGGTATGGATGGGTTTGGGGGTGTTGATACCAGAGTGGTCCGGGGGGAGTGCAGGTGTCTCGGGGGCATTCTTGTTTTTCTGTGAGTTCAGGTTGATTCTGTTGGTTTTGCCACGAATCTCCCTCATGCAGGCAAGCGCTCCCGCATTCCTACGAGCACTCCCCGTACCAAACGTGCATGTGTCAATCAGTCCATCTGCCCCCCGGTCATTGCTCACGATTGAGATTCTCTCCCGGAGCTTACGTACTAACTACACCTTTGCCTTACTACGACTTCTCCCCTGGACCTCGACCCCGCTTTTCCGACTACCGCTTTAGCCACTCGATTTTGTACCTTCGCCTGTTTTACGCTTTCTCGGATCCTGACCCCAGCCTGTCTCTTCGTTTACGCCTCTGCCTTCTGAATCCACACCGACGCAACTTCTACGCCTTCCCGGACTCCGACCCCTGCCAGTCCCTCGACTACACTTTCGCCTGTCGATTCTGTGCCTACGCCTGTGCTACATGTGGAAGACCGAGTCAAAAGGTCAGGACAGTGACTATGCGTGGGAAAGGTTTTCTGTTCGCACCTAAGACCCCTGTCTTAGGTGCAGACTAAAGCCTGTGATTCCTCACACCCATTCAACCAGAGAAAATTGAAACAGATTGTAGGATGCCAAATGGCACCCCCCTGTCCTGTTTGTTTGACTTCTGACACTGCCCCTTTCCCTGTATGTTCCTTTGATATGTTAAAGTATTGCCTACTTTTAATGTATAAAAAAGGAAAGTATAACTTCAGTCCAGTGAGCATGTCTTGAGTGCTAGGGGAAACCCTTTCTCTGTGATAATCTCCCCTTCAGCTGATTGTATTAAAGATCTGTTGACAATCTCCCAACCTGAGTGAAGACTGAGTTTTCTTCAACATACGCCTTCCCGGACTCGGACCCCTGCCTGTTTACTCCGACTATGCCTGTGTCTCGTGCCAACCCTACCAAGGGCACCACATTGGATCCCTATCCTCAGCAGTCAGCCCCTGCGTGACAGGTTCTGAGTGTCTTGGTTACATCCGTTTGTGTGTATAGATGAAAAAGCTATTGAAGAGCACCCCGACACCCCCCACCCATCTCGGTGGAAGATGCCATGTTCAAAAAATCCTAAAAAGATAATTCAAGTTTCACACAACAAAGCATGACTGTGAAAGGTCAGGAGGCCTGCTTAATGGTGGTACTGGCCCCACTAGCACCTCTTCCAGCAGCAACCTTAGTTTTTCCCAGGAGGTCTCCCATCCAGGTACTGACCAGGCTCACACCTGCTTCAGTACTAAAGGCTGCTGATTATGGCCAGCAGCCATATCACCCTGCAACTCACAACTGGCAACCCACTGAAGCTAAGCAGGTGTGAGCCTGGTCAGTACCTGGATGGTAGACCTCCTGGGAAAAACTAAGGTTCCTGCGGGAAGAGGTGCTAGTGGGGCCAGCAGGGGGCGCTCACCCTGCGGTCCATGTGGGTCCTAATGCCCCCAGTATAGTGATGGGGACACTATACTGTAAACAGGCGCCTTCCTTCGAATGAGATGTAAAACTGAGGTACTGACTCTCGGTGGTCATTACAAATCCCATGGCGTTTCTTGAAAAGAGTAGGGGTGTAACCCTGGCGTCCTGGCCAAATTTCCCCATTGGCCCTTACCAATCATGGCCTCCTAATAATCCCCCTCTTTGAATTGGTTACATTTCTCTTCTCTCCTCCTCACTGATAGTGGTGAGTGTTCTGGTGCACTATGGCTGCCATTGCATCATCCAGGTGGATGCTGCACATTGGTTGTGGTGGAGGGGAGTCCCCATTACCTGTAAAGCGCTTTGAGTGGAGTGTTCAGAAAAGTGCTATATAAGTGTAAGCAATTATTATTATTATTATTATTATTAATGAGCACAACACTTGATTACAGTAAAAAAATCATTATAAAATAAAGAAATGTTCCACAACTCAAAGCAAGGTTGTATAAGGTTAGGGGGTCTGACTGGTGTGTAAAACATATGGTTTCAGCAGTGTGGCTGTTGTATTTGAATTGCTATTGTAGCGGCAATGCTTGTTAATAAGACAGAATTAAGCGTTGGTATGCTGTCCTAAAGGAGGCCCCATCTCACCCTCCATCTCTGTGGTGCAGCCACAGAGAAAGTATTCATGCAGGCTGATTTAAGATGTTTTCTTTTGATAAGGAACAAGCTCCCAGACGGGGATGCACTTAGCTAAGCCTGGCTATCATGATCAATGGTCATCCATTGGCGCCTATCAGTCTAGGGAGTGCCGAATGGACATCTGGACTGCATTCCTAAGTGTCAAATGTAAGTGAATTATATCTCATCTTGACCAACCAATCAGGGACTGGCAGGGCGTGGTAATACCATGTGGGTCTCCAATGCCCGCCAAACTCTCAACCAATCAGCACACATCTGGGTCTTGGTCAAAAAGGGAGCGCAAGCTCAGATCGGGGCTCTCCTTGGCCATTTTCATGCATCCTCAGAGACAATCACGTGACAACTGGTGTTGTCTGCAAAAGGACTTGGACTTTGTTCTAAGCGCGAGGCCGAGGATCCCGTACGTACTCAGAATTCTACCGACGTGAATGCTCCGCTTGATCAACGGCAGCCTACAGTTGGACCCTCGTCGACAACCTGAATAGCTTATTCAGAAGCAGCGCTGGACCAGGAACAAACCAGCTTCTTCCCGGGCAAAAGAGTGACTTGTGAGGACTCGCGGTCACACTCTGTGCATAGAGACTTTCTACTAGCCAGCCGGACTCCTGGTAGATCCCCTCGGAGCAACGACTGCCCTGCGTGCCACAGTCAGATTCCTCCGCCCGTCCTACTCCGAGCTGCACCTTGACTGGTTGGCCAGTAGCCAGAGAACGCCGACACAACGCCCATTGGACAACTGCTGCAACAGAGGCTGCAACAGAGCCTGTCAGCTGGTTTGGTGTTTGTGCCGGGAGATTCCAAATCCATACACAGTGGATAAGTAAACCCCATGTTCTACATTGCATCTCGAGAATTCAATTGTACCTCCACACAAGTTGTTATCAATATAATTCATGAGTAATGTATTTACTTCCGAGTTTAGAGTAACAGTGGGTAATAACACTGGTTAGCGATTTGGTAACCGAACGATATATATTGACATATATTCTCTGTGGACACAACGTTCACAACGCGAGAAATACTGTTCAATACGGCTTCGTGCGAATAACCCGTATATGACCATAGGAAGCAGAACAGCGCAGTCTCCAATTACCCAGACTGTAAGCACAGAAATAAAGCTTTGTTTGATTTCTGAAACCCTTCCTTTACGCCCTGTTTTCATTCAGGTAAGGGTCAACTATATTGACAATACTACTGACAGCAGGAAGATTAAAATATTCTTTACTCAGCAGCTTATTAAAAACAGCTCCCATGATGTTCAAACCGATTAGTGTAGTAATAATAATAATAAACTTTATTTTATATAGCGCCTTTAAAGGTGGCTTCTCAAAGCGCTTTACAGGATGACAATAACAATAAATAAGAAGACTACAACAATAAATAAGAAAATTTCACAAGACAGGACACAATTATAATTACAACAATACAACAATAACAATAGAGGAGACCGTGGAAGATGGTATTAAGAAGAGCAGAGGGGTGAAGAATGGAAGCAGTTAAGTAAAGGCTTTTCTGAAAAGGAGGGTTTTGAGTCTGGATTTGAAGGAGTTTAGAGAAGGTGACTCTCTAATATCCTTGGGCAAGGAGTTCCAGAGCTTGGGGGCATAGCAGGAGAAGGCCCTGTCGCCCATACAATGTAGACGGGCTTGGGGGACAGTAAGGAGGGCAGAATTTGAAGAGCGGAGGTTGCGAGGTGGGGAGTAGGGCGATAAAAGTTCAGACAGGTATTGAGGTGCCAAGCCATGTAAAGCCTTGTAGGTGAGCATGAGGATTTTAAAGTCTACGCGGAATTTGACCGGAAGCCAGTGCAAGGACTCCAGGATAGGAGTAATGTGAACACTTGCACTAGATCTGGTCAGGATTCTGGCTGCTGAATTTTGGACATACTGCAGCTTGTTCAGAGTAGATTTAGATACCCCAGGGAGCAGAGCATTGCAGTAGTCAATTCGAGAGAATACAAATATGTTGATCAGCTTTTCAGCCACAGTTAATGATAGCATAGGGCGTAGTCTTGTGATATTTCTAAGGTGAAAAAAAGATGTTTTGACAGTATGCTGTACATGTGGGTCGAATGTTAAGCCAGAATCGAATATAACCCCAAGGTTTTTCAATTTTGATTGGAGCTCAAGTACAGAGCCATCTACAGACAGGGTTACAGGACTGGCTTTACGAAGTTGATGGGGGGTACCAATAAGCATGACTTCAGTCTTGTCACAGTTAAGATGAAGGAAGTTTTGAGTCATCCAAATTTTTATGTCAGAGATGCAATTAGATAGAATAGAGACAGCCACATCAGTGTCGGGTTTGGTATGGATGTATATTTGAGTATCGTCAGCGTAAAAATGAAAGCTGAGGCCATGTGATCTTAAAAGCTGACCAAGTGGGAACATGTAAATGCTGAAGAGCAAGGGGCCCAGTATTGAGCCCTGAGGGACACCAGACTTGACAAGACCAATTTCAGACCTGTACCCATTGAGAGAGACAAAGTGACAGCGATCAGTGAGGTAAGACTTAAACCATTTGAGGGCAGTGTCAGAGACTCCAAACACAGTCTCGAGATGAGAAAGCAAGATGTTATGGTCAACAGTGTCAAAGGCAGCACTGAGATCAAGAAGGATGAGTATGGAAAGAGAACCAGAATCAGAAGCTATTAGGAGATCGTTGGTGACTTTGACTAGGGCGGTTTCTGTGCTGTGAAGTTGACGGAAGCCAGATTGGAGGGGTTCGAAAAGGTTGTTTGTCATGAGGTGGTTATGTAACTGAAGTGTGACAGCACGTAGTGCTGTCACACTTCAGTTCAGTAGTGCGTGTGTATATGTACTACTTCAGTAGTGCGTGTGTATATGTATTTCACAAACAAGGAAAACACCAAAAACATACATACATATCTATCTATCTCTTCTACTCCTGTTTCCTTTAAAACAAAAAACCACACCACGCCAATCTGTGCACGATCAAGGCGTAGCTAATCTCAGGACCCCGGGCGCAATTAAGGCCCACACCAATCCTGGATTATACGTGCATTTAATGTACCACTCAGCTCCAGAACCCCTGGCGCAATTAAGGCCCACACCGATCCTGAGCCACAGAACTCTGGGCGCAATTAAGGCCCAAACCAGTTCTGACCTTCAGAACTCCGGGCGCAATTAAGGCCAACACCAGCCCTGAACTACGTGCATTTAATGCACCACTTGCTCTAGAACCCCGGGCGCAATTAAGGCCCACACCGATCCTGAGCCTCAGAACTCCGGGCGCAATTAAGGCCCACACCAGTCCTGAATTACGTGCATTTAATGCACCACTCAGCTCCAGAACCCCGGGCGCAATTAAGGCCCACACCGATCATGAGCCACAGAACTCTGGGCGCAATTAAGGCCCAAACCAGTTCTGACCTTCAGAACTCCGGGCGCAATTAAGGCCCACACCAGTCCTGAACTTCACGGTAAGGGTCCAAAACCCATTCAAAAACTCCACGCGCAATTAAGGCATACACCAGCTTCGAACGCCTGTACACAATACCGCGGAACCCCTGCCAGACCAAATTCTGGGCTTACAGCAAACAACCCATTACATACACCGGTGTCTTCCCCCGGGCTAGAGAAATTCAGAAACTCACGTTTACTCCGTCATCTCGGGCGATTCTCGCAGGGAGCAGAGACTTCCCTTTTTTTTTTAAAAAGAGGAGTCCTTACCTCTTAGTAATGTGAGCGCTGACCGTCTCTCCTGCCGATGGGAAGTTCTGCGCCTTCTGGAGCATCCGCCGACTACGCCAAATTTGTTGTAACAGAAGAAATAAGGTTCTTGATCCCGAGATGAAGTAAAACAGATGAGTTTATTGCATGCAAGAAACAATAAAGCTGAAGTCTTGTTTCCCGCAAGAAACAACAAAACCGAAGTATTGTTCGCCGTACTGTTACAAACTTTTGGGTTATATAGTGTTTTCTTCTCCGTTTCTGACGTCACTCGGTCTGATGGTTAAGAGGGAGGTTCATGGTATTTGGCCAGTTTACGATGTTCTGGACAAATGGTCAGTTTAAGATTACACCCAGGGGGGTTCCTAGCTTGCATCTGCAATCCTTATCAGTTAACCCCCTTTCCTGCCATAAACCCCAGCTTGTGACTTGGAAGTCTAAACCCCCTACAGAAAGGATTAAATTCAAACCCCCGTCTTCACATCTTTCTTCAACAGCTATCTGTTCCAAGACCAGGCTTTCTAACCACCTTCTATTCCTTTACAGATGTCGTCATCATAATATCAAGGATTTCACCTTAAATTTAATACCTTTTCTTTTGACTCTGATACCACCCAGAGTAACACTCAGAGACTTCTAAAACAATTTTCTAGGAAACTAATGCTCTCTACCATTTTCTCCCTCAAAAAACAGATTATCCTTTCCGACAACAACATCAAAGAGGCTAAGGAATTTCTATGGCTGACAGCTCCACATCATCTTCCCTTCATAACTAACCTCATTAGATCTCTCAACTCTAAAATCTACCAGTTTCTCACTACAGAGAAGGACAAAAAACTCAGTCATCTTCTACAGAAGAAAACCATCAACACCCCGAACACCCTCACCAACCCTAACCTTGTTGTCACCATACCTTCTGACCTTTCCCTTTCACAGGATAAGCGATCCCTCCTCAGCAAAGGGCTCAGTTTTGTACCAGTTCCCCCAGACCAATGTCGACCTTAACCACTTTTACCGCAGGATCCGTCTCAGAGCACATTTTGCCGACAATTCCTCTTCACAGGCAGCTGATAACAACCCGGTTATTGATGTCATTAACAACATTAATCCCAAACAGAGCTGTTGGACTCCCTCCTCTGGCCGTTTTCCACCAGTTGATTATTTCATCAACCAATGCACTAATCAAGCTCCCAAGGCACTCCCTATACCCAGTAAACATAGGTCTAACCTCACCCAAGGAGAAAATCAGGCGCTCCAGTCTCTCCGCAACAGGGATGATATCGTCATCAAACCAGCGGACAAAGGAGGTGCTGTTGTGGTGTGGCGTAAGGATCTATATGTCTTTGAAGCCTCTAGACAACTAACTGACACTTCTGCCTACCTCCCTCTCCAACAGGACCCTACCACTGACTACCAAAAGGAAGTGGTATCCACCATTTCCCTTCTTATCAGCAGTAACGAGCTCCCCCAGGAGGCGAACCGGCTCATTATGAAACATCCACAGGTATCTCAATTTTACCTCCTCCCCAAAATCCACAAACCGGACACCCCTGGACGCCCAATCGTATCAGCATGTAACTGTCCAACTATTTACATCTCAGCCTTTCTCGACAGCCTCATGAGACCGCTGGTTGAAGATCTTCCCTCATACATCAAAGACACCAACCACGCGCTCCAACTTTTCAATGATTTCCAATTTCAGGATACCGAATGCCACATTTTTACCATGGACATCACATCTCTGTACACCGTCATTCCCCATAATGACGGCCTTACAGCCCTCAAGCACACGCTGGACAAACGCACAGTGCTTGATCCACCCACCCACACCCTGGTACGCCTTGCAGAATTGGTCCTCACACTGAACGCATTCTCTTTCAATAATCTTTTTTACCAACAGGTCAGTGGAGTTGCCATGGGCACCAGAATGGGACCCAGCTATGCCAACATTTTTGTCGGCTGGGTAGAAGAATGCTTCTTCGCTTCCTGCACTGGCTATGTCCCTGACCTCTGCAAACGATATATTGATGACTGCGTCGGTGCCGCCACATGCTCCAACGAACAGCTTGAATTCTTCCTGCACCATTTTACCAACTTCCACCCGTCCCTCAAATATACGGTTAACATATCTTCCACCACTCTTCCGTTTCTAGACATCCACTTGTCTATCAACTACCCCCGACTGTCCACTTCAGTTTATTACAAACCCACGGATTCACACAGCTACCTCCTGTACAGCTCATTTCACCCCAACCACACTAAAAACTCTCTTCCTTTTTCACAGTTCCTTAGGTTACGACGATTATGCAGCGACGACATCGAACCAAGCCCTCGAAATGTACTCATTTTTCATCAACAGATGATACCCCAGCAGTGTGATTGACAGGGCCCTTCCCCGAGCCAAAAACACCCCCCGGACCATCAACCCGATCAGGAACTCCCGCCGTAACAACCGCATTCCTTTGGTGCTTCCTTACCACCCTAACACACTTCCTAACCCCAGGACCATTAACCAGAACTTTTCCATCCTACAGGATGATCCCTCCATTGGGGCCCTCTTTTCTGATCGCCCTATCATCTCATATCGCCGACCACCTAATCTGCGTAACCTCCTTGTTCACAGCTCCCTTGACCGCCCTCAACAACCATCCACACCAGGCACTTTCCCTTGCAACAGAGCTCGCTGTATCACTTGCAAGTACACAGCTACCACCACACTCATTCAAGGCCCCTCAGGACAATTCCGGATCACCCAGACAGCATCTTGTACCTCCAGCAACCTTTTTTACTGTATCTCTTGCAGTAAATGCCCA
The DNA here is from genome assembly GCF_059453375.1 of Lepisosteus platostomus. Taxonomy (NCBI): domain Eukaryota; kingdom Metazoa; phylum Chordata; class Actinopteri; order Semionotiformes; family Lepisosteidae; genus Lepisosteus; species Lepisosteus platostomus. Next base: position 58,339,891 of record NC_142615.1, read on the forward strand.
GCCATCTACATTGGAGAAACAGGAAGGAGACTCGGAGACCGCCTCAGAGAACACGTCAGGGCTGTGAAGATTAAAGATCTCTCCAAGACCATTGTTTCTCATTTCACCTCTGACGGCCACGACCAGTCTAATCTCTCCGTCTGTGTTCTCAAAGATGGTTTTCTGAAGTCATACATCAGAAAGACCACCGAAACTAAAATTATTCTGCAGCTAGGATCACACATTCTCCCTTCCCTTAACGACAGATCTTTTAAATTTTCTCCATTCATTGGAAGTTTCATTTCACACCTCTCTGCACCCATTCTGACTTCACACCTCTTGATTGGCCTCTCTTTCTGTCCCCTGCTCCCGCCTCTCACTCCTCCTCCCTCCCAACCTTTGTTCTCCCGCTACTTTACCTTTGCCTACTGCCCTGTCTCTCTCACACCTGAAGAAGGCTCCACGGCCGAAACGTTGTGTTCTCTTTCTTCTTTTTTTCAGCATGGAATAAACCTATTACTTGTTCCTTTGCAGCCTACGCATGCTGACGCAGCTACCCACCTGAACTACTATATTCTCTGTTGTGTATCTCTTTGTGTTTGCATCTCTTCGAGATTATATACCTTGTATATTGATAACCCTCACAGTAAGGTCTGCCGCTCGTATCCAGGCAGACTAGTATATCTTTGGTGCACAATTTATATTAATAAATGTATCTCGTGTATTGAACCCGTGTGTGTGCGTTGTTAGTTGTTCTGACGATTTATTTTCTAAAAGCTACAACGAACAACCTTGTGATTACTGTTACAATTAATAATTGTCTCAGTAAACCCATCAAACCACTACACTATTGAGCCATGAAGAAGACCCACCTGTCCCAGTGTATTACCTGTAGTGTTACTTTCAGAAAATCATAAAAAAATAAAGAAAGAGGCCACAGCCACAGCAAGGTTGTATGAGGTTAGGGGCCCTGTCTGGTGTGTAAAACATATGGTTTCAGCAGTGTGGCTGTTGTATTTGAATTACTATTGAGCCATGAAAAAGACCCAACTGGAAAAATCCCAGTGTATACCTGTAGTGTTATCTTCAGAAAATCATAAAAAATAAAGGTTCCACAACCCAACACAAAGCTGGGAAAAGTCAGAAGACCTGCTTAGTGTGCAAAACACTTACTTGCAGCATTGTGGGTGCTGTGATTTAAATGCTATTGGTTTGTGAACAGAATACCCCTATCCCAGTGCATTGTGCCATATTAAATAAAAGCACGAGAAAAAGAGATTCAGAAAGCAAAGCTGTGTCAGTGTTCTGTGTAAAAAATCAGTTTAAACATCATGGGAGCTGTTTTTAATAAGCTGCTGAGTAAAGAATATTTTAATCTTCCTGCTGTCAGTAGTATTGTCAATATAGTTGACCCTTACCTGAATGAAAACAGGGCGTAAAGGAAGGGTTTCAGAAATCAAACAAATCTTTATTTCTGTGCTTACAGTCTGGGTAATTGGAAACTGCGCTGTTCTGCTTCCTATGGTCATATACGGGTTATTCGCACGAAGCCGTATTGAACAGTATTTCTCGCGTTGTGAACGTCTGTACACAGCGGTCCTCCGGATTCCAGTAAGTGCGTAATTACGCATCGATGAAAAACCGGAGGTTTAAAAAAAGATAATTAGCCCACTGATAGTTTGATGTAGAGGCTGTGGAAATATCCACAAGTCTTGGTCTTTAAAATGCATTTGGTTTGACGGCGTTCTGTGCTTCCATTGTGAAGATCTGGACAAAAGAATATTCGTGCTCGGTCAAAAAAATGTCATAAAAACGAAAAAGTAAAGGCTGAGAAAGCATTCACAATGTATTTTATACACAAAGGAAGTATTCTCGCAACTCTAAGAGGTTTCGTGGTTTAATTTTTTTTAATTGTTGAATCATATTTAAATGTTTAACAACTGAAGAGCATCTCCCTGTAGACCAGAATGGCCGAGTGGTTAAGGCGTTGGACTTAAAATCTAATAAACAAATGTCCACGTGGGTTCAATCCCCACTTCTAGTAGTGTTGTAATAAGCTTTAAGTGACAGAACACTTTGATGATTTACACTCTATTTAAATATGAATTTACTAAATTTCAGTTCAGTTCTCTTCACTCCCACTCCCTGGCATAACTGAGCTCTCACTATCGCATACTGAAGGCTTTACATGCATTAGCTGTGATACAGCTCCCAATAAAGACAGAATCAAACAGTTTGTTCTATCTCTCATGGTGATCCTCTTCTTGATCCAAATGAAATGGATCATTTAATATGATTTCTCGAGAAAAAAAAAAGGAGTGAATTTCCGCCTGTAATGATTGATGCCCCATCAAACATTTTGTAACATCCCCGGACGATTATACAGTAGAATCCTGGTTTGTGGCTTAAATTCAAGGTAAACAAGACTAAGGAAACGAGTTGGAAACTTGATGTCGAACTGGAATTTAAGTACCCGGAATATTTTACTACAAATCTGTTTATACCAGCGGTGAATTGTACATTTTTATTAAGTACAATCTACTGTATTTTTTTAAAAAATGGCATACTGTGCACGATATGTTGCAGAAACACAACCTGATATTTTCATAATTATTATTTTAATCATTTGACAAGTATGAGGTCCCGGATCCAAATCTTCAGTTCTGATTTTTTTTAAAGTGATATTTTCTCTTCCTCTCGTGGAAATCACAAGATGTGAGCAAATGTTTTTTGTTCTTTTTTTTTCACGTTGCGATCCAAAGAGCCTCAGACGCACAGTCTGACAGTAACCAAACCAGAATGGATTCTGCTGGGAGCCGGACTGAGCTCATTCTCACTCCCTGTGCTGAAAACAGAATTATCTCCTCCCCAAACATCGTCTACAGCTGCTAGATATTGCTCTGCGTCCTACTGCTCCAGCAATTCCTTTGACCAAAGACAGATCACTTGTGCGCTTTTAAACTTCTTGCCACTACAGGCTCTTTGATGACTCATGCTGACTGTCCTGTGAATCCAAAAGAAAATGTTAAAGCTGATACATTTTCGATTGTAATTTGCATCTAACTACAACGTCCCTGGAAAAGAGATTTTATCTGTTGCGTGCAATCGCTATCTTTTACTTTACGTATGGTAGTGGAAATAGTTTTAAAAATGTTTTCTAAAGAAGATTGTATTGCCAGGACCTGCCTTTAGCACTCAGTAGCGATTACGCTGTTGATATAGATGGAGAAGAAATGTAAGATGAATTGATGATCTAAGCTAAAATATCCCTAACACGCCTCCTGTAACAGTGTTTGTATTCATAGCAAGTAAAATTTTTTTTCAAACCCGAACATTGCTTTTGCATTAAGTATTATTTAACCATTAGCGGTTTTGGTAGCTTCTGAAGAGCGCACTTTTCCAAACTGAAGCCTATAAGAACATTATTCAAGATGCACCATGGCCCAGAACGTGCATCGGGACAAGGATTAACATCAATTGAAAGTACTCCCAAATAAAAGACTTGACGGAAAAATTGAAAGAGTAGGCAAGTATTAAAAAAACACCATAACTTCTTGGCTTCCAATTTCTTTCCAGGTTCAGGCTTTGTAAAATGACATGATTAGTGGAGTCATGCTGCGGTTGTGAGTTCAAGCCTCACCTGGAGCAGCCTGGTTTTCTGTCTTGACAGGTAAACAGTGTTTTGTGTTATTTGCTAAATGGAGAGAGGATTCTATGTTAATTGTGCTCCTCCTAGGAGAGGTCAAGATGAGAAGTTCACGAGGCTGGTGGTAAATATCCTGTCCAGGAATATTGGGGCTGTAGGGGGTCAGATCTATAGATGTAGTAAACACATCAGTGGAAACGGTGTGTCTGCTCTCTGTGAGAGAGCCGGGCGGAAAGAATAATCTGTGGTCGGGGAAGAAGAGACCCTCGTTGGAAGAGCGGCGCTCCACACAGGAGAGAATGAAAAAAAATATTTTTCAGGGACGCTGATTGTTCTCTTTGGGGGAATTAAAAGCACATGTGGTGAGCGACCTCGTAGCGCAACGGTAGCGGGTCTGACTCCAGATCAGAAGGTTGCATGTTCAAATCATGTTGAGGTCAGCTGATGAGTTTACAGGTGCTGCTGGTGCTGAACCCGGAAATTACACCATGCAGTCCGGTTTTATCTGTACACCACATAGGTAATCGAATAAAGTAACAGCGCAGTACAGAACACCCAGTCAGGAGCTTATTCAGCGAATCATCATGAACATGACAAGAGAAAAGGCACACTGCACATCCGTGAAACATCACGTCTGGCTTTAGAGACAGTGACATCAGAGAATGGAAGTTTCAGAACGCTTTTTTTGTTACAGGTTCAAGCAAACCTGAAAGTTAGGGAGTGTTTGGTCACTTTTGTATGAAAAAGTGTCTGAAGCCTGTAATTATAATTTGTCCTTTTTTAATTGTGGTTGAAATCCACTCCCATGTACCAAGACCTACAGTATATTCATGTTTGCTTAAATGACTAATGCTATTGGACATTAGCTGGTGTTTTTTGTAACAATTTGCTATTTCATGCAGGAAAGAAAGGAAACCAGACCCAACGTTTGCTTTCAGGTGCGGTCTATTTACAGAACAGACATCTATTTCTGAGGAGCCTGATTTAAATCACACAACCCCGGTAGAAGTCGAATCGACAATCTAATAAACCGAAATCAGATGCGTTATCCATTAAACCACTAGTCCGTCACGTAAATTAATTGCACCATGGTGAGTTCAGCGCCACTACTAGTAATACCCCACCCCCATCTTAAATTTCTACGTGAGAAACGTGTTTTCCAAATTTTTATCAGTTTTTAAAAATCATCACTTTTATGCAGACAAAGCCTTTATGTGTCGCTCTGAATTTCTAATTGATTTATAATTAAAAGAAAATAGCGTTTTGTTCCACAACGGCGTGAAATTATCATGTCTTTCACTCTACGTCTCTCTAGTAGTAAAGCAGACCTTTCTAGGTGAGCATTTGCTCCGGTAAATTAGGTCACTTTTCATGTTAACTCACTTCTTCTAAACACAACATTTCCTGGTGCACGTTTTCTCCATGAAAAAAGACATTTTCCCTTACATGATTACTTGTTTTTTTTTTCATCAAAGAGTACAGAAAGAAGAAAGAAAGAAAGGAAAAGTGTCGTAAATGAACTCTGTCGCCCGTGGGAGATGTCAAGCGCATTGGACATGAAAAGTGCCCGATAAAAGCCATTTCTGTACGTTTCTCTTAGTGTCGGGGCCCGAATGTAAAGGAGGCAACATGCTCAGCCAGCCGACTCAGCTTACTGAACGCAGGTGTCTCCGAGCGGTGTGTCCAAGGGGCAGTAAAAGAGGAGAATTCTGCCGGCGCCGTGGCTTAGTTGGTTAAAGCACCTGTCTAGTTAACGGGAAATCCTGGCTCCAAATCCCAGCAGTCCATCGCCTGTGTTGCACTAGACACCCTGTAGATAATCAAAAGCATATTGAGCTCCTTGGTAATGAAATTGGCGGATAAAAGCCATTTCACATCCTTTCTCAACTTGCTCAGTGAGCAGGCTCACCGCACACCGAACGAAGATATAACAGAGCAGTGTGTCCAACTGGCTAAAAAAGGGCAGTGCTTTGCTGGCGCTGTGGCTTAGTTGGTTAAAATGCCTGCCTAGTAAACAGGAGATCCTGGGTTCAAAACCCAGCAGTGCCTTCCTTCCTGTCTTTGCCCACCATTTATTGTTACAGACAATATGCTTCTGCATTATGTTTAAATGAAGTTTTCATTTCGCTTTTGGCACAACTTGTTTTTCAAGAAATCCACACATTGCGAACGATAAAATGCTCATCTTTCTTATCAGTGCAAAAGAATTACTGCCAGCTGGCAAGAAAATGACAACGATATTTTTTTTTTACTTTAGCCAAAAATCTGTGAGTGTAGAAAAAATACAAAAAATGTCAGTTTCTACGGCACACTCAGTCAGGGTGTCCTTCAGTTAAACACAACATTGGTAGATCAAACGCACCCAGAGACACACTTTGAATTTAATCCGATCTAAACATTACCTTCTCTAAATGTGATTGAGTTTCTTTCCACGTCCTTAGCCATCTTGATGTTTGCAGAGATTTTCAACTTTTGACACCAGTCAAACTACAAGTAAATAGTGGAGTACCTTAGTCAATATCACCGGGAATGTGAATATAAATGTAAACATCAATATTTCTGCTGTCTCCTGAGAAACACAAGTATAGAGTCAAAACACAATAAATAATGCTAAAAAGTTATTCAGTTAACACCCAGATGTGACAAAACACATTTAATACTTACATCCCCTTTAAATATGTATTTCCTTAATATCAGTTCTCTTCCCTCCCCAGGATACCTGCAAATTCAATACAGCATATTAAAAGCTGTGTGTAAGTCTTATATGTGTTCTGAGTAGTATAAAGCGACACCTTTCATCAAACTTTTGACAGGTACCACGCCCTTATCCAGCCAATGGGAGTCAGCGGTGGTTGGCTGCCCCGCCCCCTTGCCAGCCAATGGCGTGTTGTTATTTGTGCATGTCCCGCCTCCTCAGGAGCCAATGGTGTGTTCTTAAGGGTCGGAACTCCCGCCTTCCCCCCCGGCCAGTCGGTCCGGAGCCTTTAGGGTCCCAAACCCAAAGGCGGCGCATCCCTCGCTTTAGGTGTGTGAAAGCGTGTATTGGTTTGAAAGGGGACCATGTCTGCAGCGGGGGGGTTGAGTGCGCTCTATTATAAACCTAGGGAATCGGGTAGTTACAGCGGCATGGAGAGTCTGGTGTGAGCTGCGAGATCCCGGGATGTGAGCGGCGCCAGCTGCGGCGGGGTGGCCGAGTGGTTGTCCGGCCAGGCTGCTTATACGCTGCACAAGCCGTGTCTCAAAAGCAGCAGAGTTGTAAGCACACACACACTGACTGCGCAAAGTCTCACGGAAAGAACTCACAGGACAAACACCATGTGAAATGTGAACCGCTTTATTTCAACAGTAGGTGTTTCAAACACTGAAACAACGCAGCACACACGCGTTACCGGCTCCTGTTTGCATTCAACAATTAAATGTTGGTGCAGAAAATTAGTTCGGTACACGTAACCACCACCCCAACATTGCTGAGAAACTTTGAGGCATCTGAAAAAGCATTCATAACTCCCTTCCACTCCCCATGTCTAAAGCTATGCGAACCACACTGGGCGATCCGATCTAGCAGAGCAAAAACATTTGCCTGCGTAATCAGCGGGATGGTGTTACCACAGGTTCTGTGCAAAACACACTGTATTTTGGAATACACACTGTAGGCTTCCCCTACACCCCAGGCTTCCATTTCTGATCTGAAAACATCAGATCTGCAATAATTTCACTCAAGTTCTCGACATACACATCTATCTCTTTAACAAATTTAAGGACATTAGCATTCGACTCTTTGTTTTGCATATCAAGCTTTGTAGAGAGAAGTGTGTAAAGCACTCTTAGTAAGAATTCAGACGTATACATTCGAAATTCTTCATTCTTCGGACGATGGCACACCCGGGTCTGTAAAACAGAGTGAAATCTGTATTCACATTTTACACAGATCTTTTTTTTTGCGTCTGTAAAAATAAGAATAGTGTTTCTTTTGCAACGCATCAAAAGTCCCGTCTACTAATTTTTCATCCAGCTGTTCAAGTATGGTGTGTACATGCTCGTATGGGGAGCGGTCCTCAATTATATTTTTCAGCAACTGTTTTATGCACCGCTCAGTGTCATTTCTAATGGTGTACGAACCCAGACAGCTGGCGGTGTACAGAACAGTCGATAAAATTCAGGCTAAACTGAGAGACTTCTCAAACGTCACATCTTCAAACCCATCTGTGTAGCCGACAGACAGGCATGTGTGACCCCGCTGCCCAGGATGGTCAATCAAACAGGCCGGGCAGTCATCAACCAGGACCCCCTTTAAACAGTGTTTGAAGATGCAATAAACTACTGCTTTCACAATCTGGGGCATAACATCGGGCTCATTAGGGACATCGTTAGCTAAACCTGGTTGGGCATCAGCTTTATTAACATTTGGCCGAACACACAAGCATAGACACGAAACATTCAGTTGTGCCGGTAGGCTGAAGATTGACCCGTCCACATCCTCTTTATTCTATTAAAGGAAAAAGAAAAGAAAGGCTTAAAAAACTTTTGAGTTAAGGTTTTTCGTTAATATTTACCATTTGTAGCGTGGTATCATCGCTAGCACCCGGCAGTTCTTCAACATCTGGTACCCCAGCTGAACTCACACCCCCGCCGCTGTCACAGGGTGCAGAGGGTGGGATCGGGTTTTGCTAAAAAGAAGACCAAGTATTAAAATGACATACGCTAAGCACCGATACAACAATTCCACGATCAGAAAAAATATTTTAGCCGCCTACCTCTTCACTTTGTAGAGTAGCAGACCCCGTTGTTTCTCCACACAAAGAAGCCATCTCCGCAGCTCCTAACAAGGGGCGGTGTCTGACAGCTCCAAGGACGCGCTGCGACCCTGTCAGTCCGGAGCGTTTAAGAATATGCGCCAATGGTGTAACCACGCCTACATAACACAAGACATTTTTCAATTGGTTGTGTAAAACTTGTGATGACCCCCCCCCCTTGTTTTATCGAGAGCGAAAAGTATTCACATATCAGTTTATAAGTTTTAAACTTTAAAAGTATTAACACACAACGCAAACACAAATGATGTGTTTGCCCAGAAAAGAAATTTTAAACACGTGGGTTTGGTCTTAAAGTTTTTAAAATAATGTAATAAGACACAGTTTATTTTTAATAACACATTCGCGACAGCTTTTTCGAAAGTTTGAGATAAATTTCCACACATCGCAAGCGTAAAAGTCTTTATGGTATTAATAGGCAACAAATGATGGGGTGTTGTTCTTCATACTTTAACGGATTGGTCTTAAAGTTTTAAAATCACGTATTAGAGATAATTTGAGATGTTTTGGAGACGTGCGGTGTGTGTGTGGGGGGGTTAGTTAAAGTGGCTTATGTACATCGAACACACAGAGCCCGTTAAAATCCTACACGCGTTAACCACGGCCAGTGAGTTCAAGGTTGGCCCATATTTTCTGGATGGTTATGCTGTAATTGACGGAGTGCCAACAGCCTTTGAGTTCAACGGTTGCTTTTTTCATGGTTGTAGCGTTTGTTATTGTGAAAACGATTTTAATCCGCTGACAAACACTACTTTTGGCTGGTTGTACAGAAAGACGATGGTTAAAATTAATTTTCTCAAAATGAGAGGTTTTAACGTGCGTGTTTTGTGGGAGCACAAGTTCAGAGACATGCTTGTTGAAAATGGAGACTTGGGTAAATTTCTAACAGCTGCGCAGTTACCAGAGCCTCTGCAACCGCGCGAGTCGCTTTTTCGGGGGAGAACAAATGCTATTTGTTTGCATTACACAGCGCAGCCCGGTGAAAAAATTCATTACTATGATTTCACCAGTCTGTATCCGTTTGTGAACAAAACTAAAAAATACCCACTGGGGCACCCCCGAATAATTTATAACAACTTTGGAGATTTAAAACGGTAATTCGGTTTAGTGAAGGTGAAAGTTTACCCACCCAGACGTTTATACTTTCCAGTTCTTCCAACCAAAATTGACAAAAAACTGTTTTTCACACTGTGTCGTACGTGTGCTGAAACAAAACAGACCACCCCCTGTGAGCACGGTGATGAAGATCGCGCCTTGACTGGTGTCTGGTGCACCCCTGAATTACAGATGGCCTTAGATCTGGGGTATTGAGTGTGTAAAATTTACTAAATTTGGCATTTCGAAAAGGCCTCACACGATCTTTTTACCGACTACATCAAACTGCATCTGAAAGGGAAACGGGAAGCTTCGGGGTTTCCAGAGGGGTGTACAGATGTCGCGAAACAACAAAGATATATCAGCGAATATTATGAAAAAGAGGGTGTCTGGCTGGACCCCAGCAACATTAAAAAGAATCCGGCCAAAAGACAGCTTTCAAAAATTGCCTTGAACAGTTTGTGGGGGAAGTATGGACAAAGAGACAATTTACCACAGACCACCATTGTGAGAAACCCCGATGAATTGTTCAGGTACTTATTTATGCCATATCATGAGGTGTCAGCCTGCGAGTTTATCAATGAAAACACAGCCTGTGTTATGTGGAAACACTAAACACCACTATACAGGCCATTCAAACACTAACATTTTCATCGCTAGCTTTACAACCGCCTATGCCCGCTTGGAGTTATACAATCTGCTAAATGCTTTCCAAGGCCGCTGTCTGTACCACAACACAGATTCCGTTATCTTTGTGAGCCGGGAGGGTGAGTGGAATCCGGAACTGGGTGACTGACTACTTGGGTGAGCTGACCAGCAAAATCGCTGCTGGACAACACATCACCGAGTTTGTATCAACAGGACCCACGTCGTATGGGTACAAACTGTCTCGAGGGAAAGCCTGTTTAAAGGTAAAAGGCATTACGCTCAATGTGAACAATTGTGAAAAAGTTAACTTTAAGAGTCTGCGGGACTTGGTTTTTGACTATGGCGTTAACCCTTATGCAGAGTGCCGGGAATTTAAACACATTTCTATTCAACAGCCGATGATCGTGCGTGTTAAAAAGGATTGGCGCATTGAGACCCGGACCTTAAAGAAAACCCAGAAGGTGGTGTACGACAAGCGGGTGCTGCAAGAAATTTGACATCGTTGCCCTACGGATATTACCACGATGGATGTCAGGTTAAGACACCCTTTTTCATGCATGTTGTCCGGACCCTCGAATTGCGGTAAAAGTTATTTTATAAAACAGCTCTTGGAGAACAGTGATACCGTTATGACTCTTAAACCCGAAAACACAGTCTGGTGTTACAGCTGCTGGCGACCTCTATACGCTGAGTTGCTTGTGAAATTTCCATACATTCAGTTTATAGAAGGACTACCAACGTCGTTTTCCGACGACCAGCTACTGCCGCCGGGTAGAGTAAATTTGATTGTAGTTGATGATTTGATGGAGTCTGCGTGTGAAAATAATGAGATAGAAAAAGCTTTTACCAAATACGTGCACCACCGAAACCTCAGCATCATGTATATCGTCCAAAATGTGTTTTGTCAAGGCTGGAAAAGTAGAACCATCGCGTTAAATACAAACTACATGGTGCTGTTTAAAAACCCTAGAGATAAACTACAGATTACAACCCTGTCCCGGCAGATGTACCCCGGTAAAGCCAAATTTTTTTTGGAAGCACACGATGACGCTACTAAAAAACCTTTCGGTTACTTGTTGGTGGATTTAAATGCCGACACCCCAGATGACTATCGCTTGCGAACAGGTCTTTTCCCCCCAGATGTACCCACGGCTTATGTATTTAAAAAATCTAAAAGTCGGTGATCTCGCAACCACAGACTCAGTCGAAAAAACACGTTCGGGGCGTCATCATGTCTTCACACGTTCGGAGAAACCTGACTCTCTTACATTTTCTGGTAAAAGCCGCCCCCAAGCAGTGGAAAGCTATTCTCTGCGGGGCTACAAATGATCTTGTACAGGCCATAGCTGAAATCGCCTTGAATACCTTGAAAGGGAACATACCGTTATCTGCTAAGCAGTTTGGGACCCTGAAGAGAAAGCGTAAGCTTATAAAGACTTTGAGTCGAAAGGGTCTTTCTCTTAAAAGAAAGAGACTCTTGGTGAACCAGTCCGGCGGTTTTATCTGGACCCTGTTGAGTATTGCAGTACCATTGATTACGGGGCTTCTACAACGTCAATATTGGAGCACGCTGAAAAAATGTACCTGGTACCTCAGAAACAGCTCGATCGACTCCGAGAGCGGTCTGGGTTCGAAAAAATAACAACCCGTCGGTTGGATGATGAAATGCGAGACATTCTTCAGAACTCGCATCTGGCCGAATATGAAAAAGTGAAATTGTACAGTCAGGTGTTACAACGGTATTTGACATTAGTACGCCAGGAGACTTCCGAAAAGGGGACTTTAACTGTTGTACTACCGGAAAATGCACCCGCCGAGCTATCACTCACGTTAGCACAACCGCCGACATCGAGCGACACTGACTTTGGGTATATTTTGGACAGTGTGTCTCAGCGGTTCTGGAGAAATGCCAAGATATTGTTAAAGACCATGGCCCGCAATGAACCATTAATAGCCTGGAATGAAAAAGGGGGAATTTGTGTACAAGGGGGCACCCGTTGAGGGCTCTCACATGATTGGTCTTGTCAGGGCTGTCACGCAGCAGCAAGCAGTTGCGGTCGGTAAGAAGCCAAAAGGATGGGATGTGTTCATGGAGGCTATGGCAGAAACCAACGTGCCGGGCACCTTGCTAGCCAACGCTGGTAATCGAGAGCTACTTGAAAAACTCAAGGCTGCCCCGTTGGGGTGTGCAGCATCGGTTAAAACTTTAAAACAACCGGTAGAGATGTTGACGCCCGACCCGGTCTCTAAGATAACCGCAGAAAGGAGATCATTAATACCTAGACCCACATGGTTGACTTTGTAACATTGTTTCTGTGGGTATGTGTGTTTTTGATAAATGACTTGAAATGTATATTAAAAAGCGTGAGCAATGTAGTTAAAAATGTTTGTAATAAAATGGCTTGAATGTAACATATTAAAAAAAGCTTGAGCAATATAACCGCGAATGTATAATAAAAATATCGTATTGATTTTAATTCATATTTTGCGTTCTTTTTTAAATAATAACCACACAGACAATGAAATGTTTTGATTTCATTTTTATTTTAGACGGTCGATTAACATTTATGACATGTTTTAAATTGGCGTAAACATCCGCATAATTGAACATTCCCAGTGGGCAGTGATTCGTCGAATATACGTATATTCTCGTCAAAAATACGGCTATAAGTATATATACGTCGCCGCGATGTATAATCAACGTCGAATTGCAACCGTAAAATCGACGACATTAATAAACGCATATATAACGTCGAAAACACATCTAACACAGTGCCTGAGGCTTTTTACTGTATATATCGTGTGTGCCGCAACTAGGAGTATTACTATCCCAGTAATTAATTAATGTATTATATTTATTATACACGTGTAAATAAATTAATTACTGCGAAAATAATTTACTTCGTACACTGTGCAGAGTGCCGTATACTCCTAGTTGCGTTCAGAAGTTATTACTTCTGAAGAAGAAATCTTGAATGAGGTTGAAATTTCTGACTCTGATGAATCTGATGTAACTGACCCCAGTCCTGAATCTACTGACCTTGTAGATGAGACAGAGACTGACCCAGCAAGGCCAAATCTATCTACCGAACTTGTAGCTTGGTCTGCAAAGCATGGTTGTAAAAGACAGTGTTTCAATGATTTATTGGAGATATTGAGACGTCCAGGACTCTCCTACAAACACCTAATAAAGTGCAAATCAGTAATAAATCCGGTGTTCAGTACATTTACTTTGGATTAAAGAAAGGAATCCTGAAAAACATATCTTCTAAAACATTCCAAGAAGGCATGCATTCTGTAGACCTGTGTATCAATGTTGATGGAGTTCCTCTCTTCAAATCTACATCTGTGCAATTTTGGCCTATTTTGTGCTCTTTTCACCAATTCCAGCCTTTCATAATGGCATTATTTTGCGGAGGGTCCAAGCCTGATCCAGTTGATGATTATGTGAGTGACTTTTTAGAGGAGTTAAAGTTACTCACCAATAATGGCATTCACTTTGAAGATAGAGTATTTAATGTTACTGTGAAGGCTTTTATATGTGATGCCCCTGCACGCTCATATCTGAAATGCTGCAAAGGACACAATTCGTACTTTGGCTGCAAAAGATGCAAAATTAAAGGGAGCTGGGAGGGAAGAGTTGTTTTCACAGGGTAAGAGGCATGTAATGATCGTACAGATGAACAATTCAAGAACTTTGAGTACAAGGAACACCAACAAAGACTTTCTCCCTTAGCTGCTGCTGGAATTGGGTGGATAAGCCAATTCAACCTTGACTACATGCATCTAGCTTGTGTTGGTGTTGGCAAAATAATTCTTATTTTCTTAAAGCAAGGACCAGCTAAATGTCGACTGTCTGGCAGGCAGAGGAAAGAAATTTCTGATAATTTGGAAATTCTTAGCGGAAAGATGCCTGGGGAATTTGCTAGACAGCCAAGATCCCTCTCAGAGCTTGACAGATGGAAGGCTACAGAGTTCCGCCAGTTCCTTTTGTATACAGGCCCCATTGTGCTTTGTAATGTTGTATCAAAGGAACTATACACCCATTTTCTGATGCTAACAGTTGCTCTTTCCATTATGTTGGACTCGGATGAAAGAAAGAGAAATGCCAATCTCAACTATGCCCAAAAACTGCTTGATACCTTTGTTGACAATGCTCAGCATTTGTATGGACCAACATTTGTTGTATACAATGTGCACAGTTTGAGACATCTACATCAGGATGTGGTACAATTTAATTGTTCCTTAAATGATGTATCTGCATTCCCATTTGAAAACTTTTTACAGTCCTTGAAGAAACTAGTGCGGAACAGTCATACAGTAACCCTATAGCTCAAGTAGTAAAGAGAATGAAGAAGAAGGAAAGAGTTCAGAGCAACTGTGAAGCATCTGGTTCACGGATGTATATTTCGTCAAGACAAAAAGACTGTTGTTTCCTGTTGGATAATGAGGACTTTGCATTTGTGAAGGAGAAAAGAGCAGACAGAAATCTTCTATGTGATGTTGTATGACAGACTCAGACATGTAACTTCTTCACTGAACCATGTGAGTCAAAATTGCGTAATATTGTATATGTTAATAGTCTGGAGATGCATGCAAGGGAGAAATTCCTCTCTGTAAAAGAGTTGCACAGAAAAGTAGTGTCTCCCATATGGTGCTGGGTATGTCCTTTTCCGTCTTCATAATGGCATAGAACATAATCCTGTTCCATGAGGAAGTTGCAACTTTGATTCACACAGGATGCTGCTGTCTGCTCTTTTCTCATGGTTAAGTTTAAATTTTAAAGTTTGTGAGGAATTGCATGTAGTGAATACCATCTAACTACAAATGTATACATAAAGCAGAATGTTTATTATTGAATTATGTGTTTTTATTGAGTATAATCTTTATAAGCGAACACAAGTGTAGTAATCAGCACCACAATCTGAATTAAGACTCAAAATTAAAATGTGTATGTCTGTTTCAGGTGATGTGGACACGCGCTGTTTGGATAGAGCAGGAGGGGGAGGTTGAGGGAGTCCTGCCCTCAAACTGGGTGGATGCCCGAAGAGAGTTTGTGATCCAAAGCAGGCCACAAAACTATACAAAGAGAAGGCCAACCCTAATAAAGATACTTGGGTTACCTTCAAGCTCATTAAAGTTAAACATACATCAGGTATAGCTTTCTTTGAAAATAAGAGCAAATTCCTGTTAATTATTATAAATTCAGATTGAATATTTACAGTAACTGTCTATGTACATGTATTAGTGCAACAATACCTTTTTCATATTTGATCATATGTAATGTAAATTTAATTATTTGTAGACAAGAAATCAGAGTGTGATCACTTTGATTTAACCACCTCTGTTACGGATGCTGAAGACGAGGAGGAGACACCCAATCCAAAACGCAAAAGTAAGAAGCGGGTGTTCTCCGATTACATTGATGGTACGTAAAAGTAACAGTCTCAGTAGCTATATTTTTAACCAGTAATTAATATCAACTGATGCCTCATTTAGCTTTTACCTTGTTATTGATTTTTTTACAACCCTTTAAAATAAGTCATTTTGAAAGGTGTTCTGTATGAAAATGTTAAAAATCTTATCAGATTTGTTGATCATGGAAATTGCTAAGAATTTTGGTTAGCTTATTCTATGTTAAACTAATTTTCAGTATTATATTGAAATATGATAATTTTCTATTATATTACAGACATTGATTCTGATCCTGCTACTCCAAGTACGTCCATTTCTCTGCCTTCAAAGTTCCCAAAATAAAGGAAATGAATTTATTGTAAAAAGTTACAGATCAGGTTGATTTAATAATTTAATTTGATATGAAATATTTTACTGCCATATCTTTTCTGTTTAGAAAAGAAGAAGCCACCGAAACTGCCAGTGCCACCCCCCAAACTGAGGTTCTCTCCTAGGAAGAGTGTCTCTCAGAGCTCACTCAGCTGTTCAAGTACGCTTAAAGGTAGGTTATTGCAATCAAAGCTAAAATGTTTTCTTAATGTCCTTAGAAGATAACCATCATCAATCATATTTAAAGACAAGTTAACACCATTCTTTATGTTATTGAAGCCCAACCATCAAAGGCGAGAACCTCCCCAAGTTAAAAAAATGGTGCTGAGTTCTGGCTTCAACATTCCTGAAGTTATTACTACATTTTTTGCCTACATCTAATTACTCTATGAAATTGAGATGAAATTCACAAGTTATTTTTTTTTATTACATCTGAGGTTATGTCACTGTACTTTCCTAAGTCTACCATAAGTGAATTAAATTAAAAGATTATTGGACTGGCGAACATTTTACGTCCATATTTAAATATTAATCTGCAATATTATATTAACAGCCAAGGTAGTCCAAACTGGGACCTCACCAAGCAAAGTTTGAAGCCCTAAGCAAGTTATAAGACCAAAGTCTTCAACCAAAGTACTTAGTACATTACTTGTATCATATTAATTAAATTATTAAATTTAAGAATAGTTTATGATCGCTCTGCAAATGATTTGTTAAGTATGAGATTATTGTTAACTTTTTAATTTCTAGTATCAAACCAGGATTGGCCAGATGGCAGAAATGATCCTGGAAGACTGTCAAAAAGTATGTCTTTTTTATTGTATAAAGTAATAAATAAAACTACCCATATTATAGTTTTACACAGAATGTATTTTAATTATGTGTAGGCTCGTATACAATATAAAAATAAGTTGTCTTTTACCACAATGCTACAAACGACACAAACATATTCAAAATTGAAGCTATGTTTTTAATAAATACACCAATGGAGTTTAATTGACATTGTTTATAGAATCCTAGTTCAATGACAGACTAAATGACTAAATTGAAATATTAAGTTGTGTGATAAAGTAAATGTTTTCCATAACTGAATTCTTTTCAGAGTCTCACAGGCAGAAGACCACATCCAGACCAGAAGAGAAGAGAGAGAGATATCCTCCTTCAGAAGGAAGTACAGTTAAAATGAACTACAGATGTGGGAATTTTTACTTTTTAAGATTATAAATTGCATGTAGCACATTGGCAACACTACAGTTATGCTAATCTGACAATAGTGTAAGAAAATCCTAACCCAATTCCTTTTAAATGCTGATATAAACTGTAAATTATTTCAGAGTTTCAGAAGCGGGTATTGGGCCTCCTGATAGAAATGAGGGATGAATTGAGGCGTTTGGGTAGGTCCACGGAACCGGTGGACTCCCAATTCCACATCAGGAGGCTGACCACAATGGAAGAGTTCTGTGCATACGAGCAAGCACTTGACAGCATGGACAATCAAAACCTGCTGATATGATATTGTATTCTCACTGTGGTGTCGAAAATATTCACTACTAATATTCTAGGTTTCAGATAGGTCAAAATTTTATAGCCTACATCTGATTAATATGATCCATCTCTGGCATATGTTCATATTTTTAGTTTATAATGTATAATCTTGCTTATCCTTTAATGGCAAAATAAAGTGTTTTCATGTTCTAAAAAGTTACTACAATTTTTTTTTACTTTGAAAAATGGTCACTTTGTATTTTTAGACTGAGAAAATACTGCAAAAAAGTGCAGTTAATATGTGAAAATGTGTTTGTTCCATGAATGTGTAAATGGGTAAGTCTGATTAGTTGATTAATGAAGATCTAGTAGTAAAAATAGCTTCTAATATTATTTCTAATATAATATTATTTCCAGATAAACCAACTTCAGAGAGTAGGCGGCAGTGATGTCAGAGCGAGTGTTTTCACAGTCTTGTCAAGGTATTGCTTATTGATTTTTTAAAATGTCTTTACATTACATTTTTACTTCGATCAAAGTAACATATCCACAGAATTGAGCTTATAAATACCTATGTGTTAACCACTGAATGTGCAAGGTGTAAAACTGCAAAATTGTCTTTTAAAATATAAGGATTACAGTACTACATTTGATCCTAAATATTTGAGTAAATAAATGTTGAGTGGAAACTCACTTGAAAAAATGTCTAAACTCAGTGAAAATTTGGTTTTCAGACTTAGACAAATGAACTGATGACAGAATTCAACTTCGCTGGCACAAACCGAAAAGATAAACAACAAAAGAGGGGCCTGGGAGACTTTATAGAGTAATTAAAGGTACTCATATTCTATGTTGTACTTTCAAACTTTGGGTACTCTTTAATTAGGACAGACTTTATTACTCAACTGCTATGATGCAAGCCAAATTGTATCCGTTTATTTCAGCTTTGAGCTTAGTAAACCTTAATGGTTCATTTTTGAGATTATACTCAAGAAGATAATAATCATCATTTATTTGAGTAGTAATATTATATAATTTTCTCCTAGCTGCGGTGGTGAAGTCCCACCCTACATCAACAGAAAAAGAAATAAAGGAGCACGCAATGTGTTACTTGAAGAATGCATATGCAAGGCATGGAGTCAGGAGATCTGGACACTGAAAATAATAGGTTTCTGGTTCTAACTGTTAGGACAATTAGACAGGGTTTGCAAATGGTGGACAAAAATCGTCTTAACTTCCACTGTAATATTTTTTTTCTTGGGAATACAGAAGTTGTGCATTTTAAAATTTATATTTGAATCAAAATGTGGTTTTGAGTTAGTGTGTTAATGTCATTAGTTTGTGTTTGTCATTACTATACTGTATATTGATGTTACCAGAATTTGTAGCTGAAGTTTAAGACTAGTTGTGTTTGTTTTATGATTATTGCCCATATGTTGATTGTTGATTGATTGTATACAATGTATAATTTGAAATACATGTTTTTCAGATGTGAATGTGTATTTTCAGAATAAATTTTGAAACCAAATCATTTCTTGGTTTACTAGTTTCTACACCTGTAAAACCTGTCTTTGATGTATAATAGACCTCTAAAGTTATCCGTATAATAGACCTCTAACCATATACGTATAATAGTCTTCTAACCATATATGTATAATAGTCCTCTAAAGTTATCCAAAACTCCAACCATATATGTATAATAGTCCTCTAAATTTATCTGTATAATAGAACTCCAACCATTTATGTATAATGAACATATAATCATAGATGTATAATTGACGTATAACGATAGACGTATATTAGAATTTCATTCTAGACGAATTGCAGACCACATTTATACGTCTAAGGTATGCGTTTAATAGACGTATATTATACGTCTTTTGCCCACTGGGTCACTCGTATTTAATACAGTCTCATTTTAATAAATTCCCATTTTACTGCTTGTTTCAATGTGTTTTCATTCTTTACATTTCATTAGTGTGAAAGACGTGACCCTGTACTGGATACAGAGCATAGAAACTGGACGGACCTCTGTTCACGACTAAAGGCACACAGTATAAAGAGTTAATTAATTGTAATTAATGTCATGAGCTGTAATGAGTCCCGGTGTCGGAGTAACTGTACTGATAACAACACAGACTATTATATTAGTGAGAGTAACAGTCAGGAGATCAAATCTCTTTCTAATAAAATGGGACATCACCAGACTAATCCATTTCTGGAATTTTTAAATAGTTTTCTTGAGAGTGAAGTAACGGGACATTTTAATCAGAAAGTGTTGCTGTAAAAAGCGAAGTTCCCAGTTTTTATACTTGTCCAGAAACTGTCCCCGCTCTGACCTCTCCTCCAGGTCGCTTCTCATGTGTCTGTTCTGGCGGGTTTCTGTCGAAAAACACGTTACAGGACTCCCGTCTCCTGTGGAGACACATGTAGGGTCGTGTCAGTGCAGAAATCCCACATTGTAAACCAGTTTAAACTGGGACTGGGTACAACCCGGATCAAGACAAGAACTGAGAGATTCATCAATCAGTCTCAGGACTCTCTCCCACTGGTGTCCTTTCCTCTCTCTCTCTGCCGTTTCCTAAAAACCCCTCTAATACCCCGTGTACAAAAGAAGACTCGCTCTTCACTCCTGTTCTATCCTGGTGTCACAGTAACTGGGACTGAAGCAGACGGAGAGGAGACGCGCACTTCCAGAACTTTCCTTCCCGCTCGGTTCTTCCAGCTGAGCCCCAGACAGACTTTTCCCCTCCTGAGGAAAGAGCATCTTCCCACACAAACAGCCCGTTTCTCTCAGAAACACCGGTAGCCCACAACACACACAGCACAGGGAGCGTTTTCACCAGCTGCGCTGCCACACGGACACCAGGACTCCCCTCATCTGTGTCAGGGAACCTATAGGTAAAGAACTGGAGGATCCTTATGCGTGACCGGAATCCCACAGAACACAAAGTAGCAAAGGGACGATCCAAAGACGAAATCCAAAGGCTGGGTCGATAAGGGAGGCAAAGGGTCCGGTAACGAGAGATATCCAAAAACAATCCAAAAGACAAAATCCAGAAGGCGAGGTCAAAAGATGGAGGCAGAAGATTTGTAACAGGAGATCAGTCGAAAGGCTTGGAAACACGCACTGGAGAATACTACAAGAGGTTTCTCAATAGTGAGCGTGGGAATGTGTGTGTGAGGGGAGTTTAAATACTGAAAGGAAAGGGGTGTGATTGGATAATTGGTTAAGGAGTGAGAATTTGAGGAATCTGGTGCATGTGAGAATGTGATGGGTTCAATCAGGGATGAGATTATGAAAAAGTGGTTCTGGGAATGCAACGGTGTGACAGGGATAGAACGGCGTTTCTGGGGTAGAGTGTGGGGCCACAGAAATTAAAGTAATATATTATTCTGCTTACTTCTCATGCAGTCTTCTCAAGTCTTTGGAAGGACTGTGAATTGGCTTTCCCGCAGATGAAATGAAAAACTCCTCTGTCTCCCTTCACAGCTGCTGACCTGGGCATTACAGCTTAGTTTAAGATTAAACATCTGATAAAACACAAATAAAATGCAAGAAAGGTACATTCCAGATTTTCTCAAAATACTGTACAACATGGAAGCTATGGAGGTGGAGGACATGGATTTTAATTGGCTTCTGTGAAAATTGGCCGTGGTGTGAGTGAGTCCTGTGATGGACTGGTGTCACATTATCTGTGATAGTGCTTTGCACCCACTGCTTGCCAGGATTGTTCCAGTTCCACCACAACCCTGAATCGAGTTGATGGGTATATTAATGTATATTAATCATCTTACATGTTCCTGTTCTTCACTCTATAGGCATCCTCTCACGAGGCACCAGTAAATGTAGGGGTTTTGTGCTTAACTGGGACAATTATTAATTGTAGCAGCAAGTCACAAAAATTATTCTTCTGATAGCTATTAGAATCAACCTTGCAGGATAACTCAAACAATGCACACACGCGGAAACTAATACACGAGAATACATTTATTAATACATAAAATGTACATAAACATAACAGATCTTATAGAGAGGGTTAGCAGTATACAAAAGGTATATATTCAATCACAAAGAGTTACAAACCAAGAGGGACATACATTCCGTATATCATTCATTTAGACCGTTTTGTAAATGAACTTTGTTACAACTTGTACATTAGATACTCAAAAGCCAGTACATGACTCATAGGAATTAAACTGATATCAACTCAGGTTGAGGTAACAATTGAATTCTCGAGTTGTAATGCAGAATGTTGAATACTCATCCGCTCTATGGGGATTCAGATCTCCCGCGGACACAAAGAAGCAGTGGCAGGCTGTTGCTGTGTCCAATCGGCACTCTCTGGCCCGGTGCAAGGCAGTGCTGGTTCGACGTGAGAGAAGGAGAAGGAGGGAGAGATTTCTGCAGCGGTGCGCTGCTGATGCTCTCTGAAGACAGGCTAGTTAGTGTTGGCTGACACTAGCAGAGTTTGCACACAGAAAAGTCACAATCTTTAGACAGGAAGAAGAGCGGTTCGTTCCCGATGTAGCGCGAGTCCTGAATACTGATATTCAGCTGTCCACAGTTCCAACCATAGTTTACTCGTTGATCAGGTGAGCGTTCGCGGTGGGTTTACGAGGCTTGCTGCTGGGCTAACCTCGGGTGGATCCTTTGGTTACACGCTGGCAACCTCCGTTCTCGACTCTTAGAACAAAGGAAAGTTGTGGCACTGGGACACACTGGCCGTTACATGACTGTCTGAGCTGAGTCTGAGGATGTCCAGGAGGAGCTGGAGTTTTACTTGGAGGAACTACAGTCGCTCTTTGGTTGAAAATTCCATGGGCATTCGAGAATCATTTTGTGACTTACTGCTACAATTAACAATTGTCCCAGTAAATGCACAAACCCCTACAGTTACTGGTGCCTTGTGAGAGGATGCCTACATTTACTGGTGCCCCGTGTGAGGATGAGTAACCATGAACTCTGACCTTGGGGTTGTAAACCACTTGGGATGAGACTCTCCCTTGGAATCTCCCAGACAGTGAGGCACCAGCGATGACCATTAATTAGGGTGGCTGATGTGTCTCAGCTTTGGGATTTGTTTCTTATCAGAACACTCTATCAGCTAGAAAAACACCTTAAATGTGAACCAAATGGAATGGCCACTCTGTATCAAGCACCACTTGAGATGAGGGAGAGAGAGACTGGCATGGGAGCAGCAAACTTAATTCCTGTATTTTAATAAACCTTGCCGCTACAATGGTCTCTCTCCTGTGTGAATGCGCTGGTGTGATTGTAAGTGGCTTTTCACACTAAAACTCTTCCCACACTGACTGCAGCTGAACGGTCTCTCTCCTGTGTGAATGCGCTGGTGGGTTTTTAAGTGACTTGACTTACTAAAACCCTTCCCACACTGACTGCAGCTGAAAGGTCTCTCTCCTGTGTGAATGTGCTGGTGGGTTTTTAAGTGACTTGACTTACTAAAACCCTTCCCACACTGACTGCAGCTGAAAGGTCTCTCTCCTGTGTGAATGCGCTGGTGTAATTGTAAGTGGCTTTTCACACTAAAACTCTTCCCACACTGACTGCAGCTGAACGGTCTCTCTCCTGTGTGAATGCGCTGGTGTGATTGTAAGTGGCTTTTCTTACTAAAACTCTTCCCACACTGACTGCAGCTGAATGGTCTCTCTCCTGTGTGAATGCGCTGGTGGGCTATTAAGTTACTTGACCGACTAAAACTCTTCCCACACTGACTGCAGCTGAATGGTCTCTCTCCTGTGTGAATGTGCTGGTGGGTTTTTAAGTGACTTGACTGACTAAAGCTCGTCCCACACTGACTGCAGCCGAAAGGTCTCTCTCCTGTGTGAATGCGCTGGTGGTTTTTTAAGTCACCTGACCGACTAAAACTCTTCCCACACTGACTGCAGCTGAATGGTCTCTCTCCTGTGTGAAGGTGCTGGTAGGGTTTTGAAATGCTAGACTGACAGAAACACTGCTCCTCCCTGTGCCATAATGGCAGTTTGTCCACTCCATCTGAGCAAGCCCTTGAGTGATTCTTGCTCATCCTCTGATCGTGCTGGGGTCTCTTATTCTGCAAATGCTCCATGGAATGGTCTTGCTCCGTGTGCTGAAACAGAGCTGTATTTTCTCCATCGTGTCCTTTAGTGTGCTGCTCAGCAGTGTGAATCATCTGAGACTCCATCTCCAGCTCTCTGAGACTTAAACCATCCAGTTCATTCAGTTGTTCCTCTCTTTGCCCAAGAACAGACATACTCTCCAGTTCATTAAAACTTTCAATAATTTTCTCAGTAACCAGATTATTAAACCTGTGTGTTAAGTCATCAGATGCTAAGGGATTACATGATTGTTTGAGACTGTGCAATGACAGTCTCTCCACTTGAACAGAACAAGGCCTAATTATCAAGCCCTGTAGGAGCTGCTGTTGCTCCTCCCTGTACTGACTCTCCTCTTGGTGCTGTATCTCAACACTGTTCTCTTCACCAGGTACATCAGTCTGCTGCTCTGCACAGTCAATCAACTGGGGCTCCATGTCCTGCTCTGTAAGATTAAAGACATCCAGTTCTTCGCTGTGCTCTTGTATAGAGATGCAGCCCAGTTCATTACAACCTTTTTGTAATATTGATTGTGTCCAAATTATTCATCTTCTCTGTAAAATCATCACATACTAAGAGCCCAGGTGTCTCACTCTCAGGGTCTGTCTTCATCGTGGGCACAGAGTCCAGATCCTTGACACTCTGTCTGCTCTCTGTGTGCTGCTCCCTGAGTTTCTCTTTTTCTTGTGCGGCAGTGAGCACTGTCTCCTGCATCAGACTGGAGCCCCACTCCTCCTCACTGTGCTGCTGTTCAAGAGGAGCCCTTTCCCCAGCTTCAGAGAGAGTACTGGCCTCTGAGCCTGTAAACACAGGACAAGAAAACAAGACCTTTATAATAAGAATAAAAAAACTATTTTATATAGCACCTTTAAAGGTGGCTTCTCAAAGCGTTTTATAGAATGACAACAACAAAAAATACACAATATAAGCACGATGAGAATACACAGTTAGAGGAGACAGTAGATGGTGGTACTAAGTACAGTAGGAGCAGAGGGGTAAAGAACAGTTAAATAAAGGCTCTTCTGAAGAAAAAGGTTTTGAGTCTGGA
This sequence comes from Lepisosteus platostomus, assembly GCF_059453375.1. Lineage (NCBI taxonomy): Eukaryota > Metazoa > Chordata > Actinopteri > Semionotiformes > Lepisosteidae > Lepisosteus > Lepisosteus platostomus. Next base: position 58,364,483 of record NC_142615.1, read on the forward strand.
TTTGAAGGAGTTTAGAGAAGGTGACTCGCCGATATCCTTAGGGAGAGAGTTCCACAGCTTGGGGGGATAACAGGTGAAGGCCCTGTCACCCATACAATGTAGACAGTAAGGAGAGCAGAATTAGAAGAGCGAAGGTTGTGAGGTGGGGAGTAGGGTGATATTTCAGACAGGTACCGAGCCATGGAGAGCCTTATTGGTGCGCAGGAGGATTGTTAAGTCAATATGAAACTTGACAGGAAGCCAGTGCAAGGACTCCAGGATAGGAGTAATGTGAACACTTGCACTAGACCTGGTCAGGATTCTGGCTGCCGAATTGTGGACATACTGGAGTTTATTCAGTGGGGATTTAGAAACCCCAGAGAGTAGAGCGTTACAGTAGTCGATTCAAGATTAGACAACACTTTTCAGCCACAGTTAGTGATAACATAGGGCGTAGAATAGGTTTATTCCATGCTGAAAAAAAGAAGAAAGGCTGAAGAAGGCTCCACGGCCGAAACGTTGTGTTCTCTTTCTTCTTTTTTTCCAGCATGGAATAAACCTATTACTTGTTCCTATATGAGTATCATTAGCATAGTAATGATAGCTGAGGCCATGTGATCTAAAAAAATGCTTCAAGCTAAAGCTGTAAGCTTTAAGCTACACAAACACACGTCTAGTATACTCGCAATCAATTTGGGTTGTTTAAGCATAGAGGAATAAGAGGGTTTAAGGGGGTTTCTAATATTATGTGATTTTAGATATACAAGCTTTGTCAGAAACCTAACTACCATGTAAAAAGTAAGACTACAGAAATAATAATAATATACATTTACATTAACACTGCACTGAGAAAGAGAGGGGTTCATGCAGACACATTGACTGGACACTCCAGTACATTAACACTGCACTGAGAGAGAGAGAGGGGTTAATACAGACACACAGACTGGACACTGCAGTACATGAACACTGCACTGAAAGAGAGAGAGGGGTTAATACAGACACACAGACTGGACACTGCAGTACATGAACACTGCACTGAAAGAGAGAGAGGGGTTAATACAGACACACCGACTGGACACTCCAGTACATTAACACTGCACTGAGAGAGGGGGGTTAATACAGACACACCGACTGGACACTGCAGTACATTAACACTGCACTGAGAGAGAGGGGTTAATACAGACACACCGACTGGACACTGCAGTACATTAACACTGCACTGAGAGAGAGAGGTTCATACAGACACACCGACTGGACACTGCAGTACATTAACACTGCACTGAGAGAGAGGGGTTAATACAGACACACTGACTGGACACTCCAGTACATGAACACTGCACTGAGAGAGAGAGAGGGGTTCATACAGACACACTGACTGGACACTACAGTACATTAACACTGTACTGAGAGAGAGAGAGGGGTTCATACAGACACACTGACTGGACACTACAGTACATTAACACTGTACTGAGAGGTGGGTTAATTAGCTCCGTGAAGTTGCCCCCCTACAGACAGCACAAACAATGAAACTTACCTCATTTGTTAGTGCTATGTTTGTGTCGGTTTGTGTTGTTAAAAATAGCGTTTGTGCTGCTTTCATTCCCGAGATATAGCGCCTTGTTTTTCTGATGATCACGTGACCATGCACGGTGACTTGGACCTCAAGTAACCCCGTCTGCCAAGTTCAAGCACTCTGTTACCAGCGCGAGAGTAACAATTCTGCAACTTTGTTCTTCTAATCGGACTTCTCTATACTTTGCATTAAACATTTCCCATAATACCCGGGCCATGGGTCTAGCTAGGGATTTGGCCATCACATGAACACTAAGATTAAAGGGTGACATCATGGAGCTAACAAAAGAGAAGTGTAAAGCTCGCCACGATTTGTTGTTTGAGACTTCAGTTCCAAGCAATATACAGTGTTTTGCATTCATCCTTATTTCTTTCTGGGGATTTAAACTACTCATCAATTGCTTGATTTTTTTTAAACCTTGAGCGGTCAGATTCCAGGTAATGCACTACATATTTGTTATTTTTGATTGTTAATTCTTAATTGTGTATGAAAAGTAGATATCAGACCTACTGCATGCAATAGCTTATTAAGGACCTGTTGCCTTTCTATTGTTCCATTACCTGTAGAGGAGGAGAGGGGTTTATAATGTACATTGAAGTACCTGCCTCTTTGAAGTTCTGAGCATCTTTGGGAATGTTTGCACGGTTTACGTTGTTTGTATCATGTCCCAGAAGCAGCAGGCACGAAACTGGTGATTCCACTATTGTAGTAAATGTAGTAGAGTTAACCATTTGACAATAGATTAAGGTCTGCCTTCACAGAGCATAGAACAGGATAAAATTAGTTTTGTGAGCTTTATTAAGTTATACCCTCACATAACAGAGTATATTAAGGAAGTACAGAGTTGGTATAAAATTGCATCATTTGGTGTGTTACACTGTTACCACACTTAAGAGACCGAGGAAATGTACTGGATTAAAGCTCTGCATTGTTCATTGTTATTCTGACATTGTTAAACATTTTACACATTGTTTGGTTACGAAAGTCGATGTGAGGACAGGATTTGTTTTTTTGTATTTTAAAGAATGTATGTTGTTGCACCATAGTACTCATTCTACATATTTGCCCTTCATTCCAGGATTCATCACCTACAGGCACTGTTAGGAGGGTAGGAACCTAACAGTACTAACATTCAGGCTGTGCTGCCAGACATAACCTGACAAAAGAATATACCCAAGTGCTGCAGGACTGCAAAGGTAACAAAGAATAAATGTATACATGCATAACAGATAAAATCACACTTAAAACCTCACACTTAGAACAAAAAAAATAGCAGAAGGATACGATGCTTTTCCTTCTGATGAAGTTCTAGAAAAAATAGGTGTAGCTGGGGACCAAGAGCCAAGTTGGAGCGGTGGCTCTGTGGCTAAGGATCTGTGCCTGTGACTGGAAGGTTGCCGGTTCAAATCCCACAGCTGGCAGAGGAATCCTACTCCGTTGGGCCCCTGAGCAAGGCCCTTAACCCTAACTGCTCCAGGGGTGCTGTACAATGGCAGACCCTGCGCTCTGACCCCAAGCTTCTCTCCCTGCCTGTGTGTCTGTGTCTCCATGGAGAAAAGCTGGGGTATGCAAAAAGATGAATTCCTAATGCAAGAAATTGTATAGGGTTAATAAAGAAACATTAATATTATTATTAAGTTGTACCCTTGATGCATGCCCGACAGCATTGAAAGACTGGGTAACAGAAATCTGTGAAGAATGCAGGTTGCTTGCTGTGGACAGTGATGATAGAGATAACCTGCATTTCCTACCGGAGATTGTTCCTCATCTCACGAGGCTTGCTTGCTATCTCCCACTCTGGATAGGCTTAATGGTTCCACTTTTCAAAAGTGTGAACATTACTGCAAGTTCAGCCAATGAGGAGGCGGATTTCTAAAACCTAATACAATCAGTGCTGAAGCATGACACTGCCAATGCGAGATGACAAGTTCCTTATGAAGCACCTAGCACACATAGGAGGTATGAGAATATCAATGGGTGTTCATAGTGTTTCCCAGCAGTGTGAGAGGGCCGTTGTCAGTGCTACCACCTGTGAGGCAGAGACATCCAGCACTACCTAAAAAACGGAAACCATCTTTTTATCTTGTGCCTTGTTCTGAGTGGTTACAACATAGATTGTTTGGTTCCTGTGAAAAAGGCTGTAGTGGCTCTGATGAGGAACTGAAGCAGCAGAGACCTGCCCCCAGTAAAGGTGAGTGGAGACACTGTTAGTGTACTGAACACTAGTGCCTTTGATGCCAGTACCTATGCAGGGCCTATTGCGATAGCAGGTCTTATAGCAGCTATGTTAATCAGGCTGTAGATAGCATCTACAACTGGTGAAACATTTGGCACAGAAAGGTGTGCACAAAGATGTTTATGTTCTAAGAGCTAAAATTTTGAGGGACATCTTTGGTGCAATTAAAACAGAGTCAGAGCTACAATAAGTGAGAGCTGAATGTAATATTTCAGAAATCATAGCAAAAGTGTTGTTAACACTTGTTCAAATTACAGATGTGCAGAACACTCTGATAGAAATGCAAGTTTGTGACCCAGCTTTATCAGAACACATCTTGTGTAATGGTACTGTAGAGCACAGCTTGTCAACTGGGCAACATCCTGTCATTGACTGTGACGTGGGAGATTGGCTGAGTCGTGAAGAAAACACTGTCCAGTCTCAAAATATCTTTGAGAGTCAACTTTCAGATTTTCCACATAACCTGGAATTAAATGGGAAGACCTTCAAATTAAGAGGTGTCACTGCGTTCTGCCAACCTGCCAGCAAACATGTCCTGGGTCATTACATTGCATACTGCAAAAGACATGACTTCATCTGGGATAAATTTGATGATCTAACAAAGACAATCAAATCTGTGTCTTCAGTGGTCAAGGTGTGCCCTCACGCTGTATTCTATACCAAGGTCTGACCAGAAACACAGATAAAAATCTTCACATATCCCTTGATGCCTATGTTTACTTAAGAAGGAGACAATACGAAACTGATTACTTCTTCAGATTTTTAAAAAAGGACAATGCTATGAGGTATTAAGACTTGTTCGTTAAAGCCTCTTTGTAAGAACATACAATTGTTTGCTAATGTTAGCTTTTTAAGGCTACACCTGAAACTCTTCTGATACCGGTATGATATTGGAGACAAATGTAATTTTCCTGTTCACACTAACGCATAGAAGATAATGATATTAAACGCAAAATCCACCGCCGCCCCCTACCTGGGCAAACAGAGGAACAGAGTTGCAGAATTGTTACTCTTGCGCCGGTAACAGAGCGCTTGAACTCGGCAGACGGGGTTAATGGAGGTCAAAGTCACCGTGCATGGTCACGTGATCAACGGAAAAACAAGGCGCTATATCTCAGGAACGAAAGCAGCAAAAACGCTACTTTCAACGGCACAAACCGGCACAATCCCAGCACTAACAAATGAGGTGAGTTTCATTGTTTGTGCTGTCTGTAGGGGGAGCAAATTCACGGAGCTTACTATTCGAATGAAGAATCTCTATCTGCTTGTTTGTTTAAGTGTTTAGAGAAAATTCCCACAACACTACTCAAAATGTTGCCCCTCTACTGAGCATATACTTTATTTTCCCAATATAGGAAACAGAGTAAATAAAATAATTACCATTTAATAACATGCAATACCAGATGCAATCTCTTATCATCTTAAGAGCAAGAGTTCACATGATAGTAAATCAAAACCTGATAGTTTCCACAAAAAAAGGGTCTCTTGCGAGATAAATATTCAAGAAGCTGCTACAAATTATCATCTGGTACCTATTTTTCTATGTATATCACCATTCTCTCTTGTGTGTTAGACTTTCAGCAAGGAAAAGTATTTTTTGTATGATCCAGAACCTTGAATTGCAACAGAAAATTGTTTTATATATATACTATATAGCAAGATCTCTCAGTAACAAAAACAAAACCACAATAATTATTATAAGAAGGAGACATATTCTCCTGGTTCTGTGGCTGAACTATATATACATACATACAACAAAGAATATGCAAAATCTTTGTTTTAATCTGAAATTTTTTATACAAATGTATAATGCAATCACTTTTTCACACAGGGCCATGTAGGTTTGGATTTTTTTTCCCTTAATAATAAAAACCTTCATTTAAAAACTGCATTTTGTGTTTACTTGTGTTATCTTTGTCTAATATTTCAATTTGTTTGATGATCTGAAACATTTCAGTGTGACAAACATGCAAAAAAATAAGAAATCAGGAAGGGGGCAAACACTTTTTCACACCACTGTACATATCACAACCTGTTAAATATTCACTTTAAATGCATGAGCTCTTTAGCCCTATCTGGTAGTGAGGATGAATCAGATGTTAAATTGAGGAACAGTAGCTTGAGCCCCACCCCCCAGACAGACTGAGAAAGGGTTCACTGTCACACAGATGAGCACATTTGACAATGCAAGGCTCCGAACCGCAGAAGCCACAAATCCTGCTCTTTTGTCAATGTTAGAGGGTTTAAAAGACATTCAACACACATTTTTTTATTGATCCATGGCATAACTTGTCCTCCCTATTCACTAACATTATAAGACCATGTCCCAGTTTTTAAACTGTACCCTAAGCCCTTCCTCCAGGTCCACACCTCCATGACACAGCATAAGAAGTGTGGACTTCAAGTACATGAGGATTTGAGAGGCACCATTACAAAAAGGGGGGGCATGGGACACCCCCCCGAAGTGACGTCACCGGTTTGTTACGCGGGTCAAAACGCTTCCTGTGGTTGCTGCTGCTGCTTTTGCAGTGATTGAGTGCATGTGGACAGAATTTCTTAAATATGTTTTTTATCCTTTCTCCATTCGCAGGCTGATGAACTTGAATCTCACCGCATCTATCCCTGAACCAAAAGGGAGTGACGCGTTGTGTTCATTCGTGTTGAGCAGACTCGACTCCAAACAGGAAAAGGAAACAAGGGAAAACTTGGTGATACCGCCCTGTTTATCTGCGGCTTTGTGTTACTAAAGACATTTCAACTCGACTATCCCAGTACACAAATGACAGTAGGAGGAAAAACATTCATTCGCTTTCTTTCAATGCAAACTAGGCTGAACCTCAAAGCTTTGTACTATTGAATACGTCTACTATTAAATATTCCATCTACAAAATATACTGCAGGTTAACCAATATTATATTCACCAAAATGGGGTGGCGAAATCAAATCTGTACGTCAAAACATTGTACCTAGAACACAAACAGGATGAATCTGAAAGTATAACATAATCTACAGATATAAATAATACATACAGCATGAATACTTAAAGTAGTTCAAGTAGGGAGCTGCATCAGTATGCGTAGGCTGCAAAGGAACAAGTAGAGGTATATCCCTGTGCTGAAAAGAGAAGAAAAGAAACAACATTTCAGCTGTGGAGCCTTCTTCAGGTGTCAAAACCTTCTTCCACAGCTGAAATGTTGTATCTTCTCTTTCCGGCAGGGAATAAACCTTTACTTGTTCCCGAACCGAAGGTAGTCGAATTTATGTAATTTTGTTTTACATAAAATATGCAAGTTTTAAAACCGTAAAAAATAATATTTTACTTTCCAATTGTGGGGGGAAAGCAAGCGCTATCTTGATATTAGTGGTTCTATAATAATCAAGCCTGCTTTACTACACCAGCTACATCACTTCTTCCTTGGGTATTCCTCAGACTATATTCAGAAGACGGCAAAACAGAGCACAAAGCAACTCATCGTAGCAATTAACAGGGTCTAGGAGGAGAAGCTGACCGAACAAAGTTGTAATAATTTTCATAAGACTCTTTTGTGCTCTCCAGAAGATCAAAAAGGGCAGCGGAGGACAGTCGGGGATGTAATTTCGCGAAAACTTTTGTCCACTGCACTGGAGGGGGGTTAATACAGACACACTGACTGGACACCACAGCACATTAACACTGAACTGAGAGAGAGGGTTTAATACAGACACACTGACTGACTGGACACTCCAGTACATTAACAATGCACTGAGAGAGAGGGGGGTTAATATAGACACACTGACTGGACACTCCAGTACATGAACACTGCACTGAGAGAGAGAGGGGTTAATACAGACACACTGACTGGACACTCCAGTACATGAACACTGCACTGAGAGAGAGGGGTTCATACAGACACACTGACTGGACACTCCAGTACATTAACACTGCACTGAGAGAGAGAGGGGTTAATACAGACACATTGACTGGACACTCCAGTATATTAACACTGCACTGAGAGAGAGGGGTTAATACAGACACACTGGCTGACTGGACACTGCTGTACAATGCAGTACATTAACACTGCACAGAAGAGATAGTTACCGCCACGTCGATAAATAATCTGCCCACAAACATATTTCCAAGACTCCAAAGTCTCCTAAATTGGCTTTCACATGGAGAAAGTGTATCAATTGACGACATATTTCTGTCCAAATTTAAAGAACAGCAATAACATTAATGAGAATATAACCAGACCACAACTAGTTTAGTTCGCAGAAAAGAATCCCTCGGCAACATCACAAACCTCTCCTACTTCGCTCTGCATCTCTCCACTACAGTTTCAACAGTGAGGAAGTTAAAAACACCGTTTTTAAACACAAACGTTACTAAAAGTCAATGCACTTACCCGATGGCTCCGTTTCTTCATTTGTTTCTGCAGTGATTTCACAGGGAGGCATGAGTCCAACATGATCCGTACGTCCCTGATCTCCTGCTCCCGACTCCTTCTCCCACAACTGCAATCGCACTTTAAAGGTCTTGTTTTCCTTCATTCGCGTTATTTCTGTCCCGAAACTGTCCTTGACACACTGTGTAATATTAATCACGGCCCGACTCACCAGGATCTGGGAGACGCTGTGGAGTTTGTCTTGAAACGAGACCTGGGAGTCAGACATCGTGTTTCGGAAAACGTCTGAAACTTCATACACAAACGATTTGAGCAAAACCCCCATGAAACAGTGAAGCTCGTTTTCCTGCTTCATTTGCGCGATTTCGGCCCCGAAAACTTTGTCGACAGACATGATTTTAATCAAGACCCGTCTCGCCAGAACCTGGGAGATCCGGCGGAGTTTTTCTTCAATCGACTTCTCGGAATCATCTGTCCGGTTTCGGAAAACTTCTGAAACTTCGTGCACGATCGATCTAAGCACAGTCTCCATGAAAGAGTGCACCTCAGTTTCCAGATTAAGCAACAGATTCTCCATTTTTTTCAGAGTCGATCTGAAAAACACAAACAATTCCTGCAGCTGCAGTCGCTGTAAACACGTGGGTTTGAACACAGAAAGCGAAACGTGGTCAAACAGAGGACTTCCGGGTTATCAGATGAACTTTCCTTAGTGACCGTTGCTATGAACCACAAAAATATTAGTCGAATAAAAATAATCTGAAAAAATAGATATTTGCGTTATATTATAGTGTAACGTATACGGCCGACATTTTTTTTATTTTTATTAAATGTGTAAATAATTTACAAATACAACTACAGGAGCAGAAATGGATACAAGAAAAAAACACGTACAGAAAAAAAATTAACTGCCAGAGGTAACGATGTAAATTATATTTTTTACATATATCAAATGTTTTCCTTGCTTTAGCATTTTTTTTCTTTCATTTTTATAGAATTTAAATAATATTTCAACTCCATATGAAAAGTACTAAAAAGGGGAGTATTATTGGACCATTTTGATTTTATGAATGTGAAATTTACTAAGAATGACTAATAAATTTGCTATAAATAAATGTTTTTTTAAAAGTTATCTTACACAGTACAATATCAAAGTCCTTAAACCTAAAAAAAACACCTTTAAATGCCTACAAACAAAATTGTGCAAGTCCGTCCAAACCAACTTCACAAACACACACCTTACAACTAAATGTACCAAAGGTTCCCTTTCAGCCCGACAAAAAATGCACAAATCATCCTGCTCATGCTTAAATAAGTACTTTAGAGAGTACTTATTTAACTGGATAAAACCTATGAACAATTTTAAATGATATCTTTTTAACAATATCCAACAGGAGTTGTCCAAACTAACTTCCAATTTATATTTTCAAATGGTGCAATCCAAAAAGATCAACTTGACGCACATGCCTTTCCTGTATAAAGTAAAAATCATCTCTCATTTTTTTACAAAGCAAATCGCTTTTCTTTTTGCAACATTTCGAATACCATTAATTTCATAGAAACATCTACCTTAATTTCTTATTTATTCCGCACATCTGCAGTCACTCTTTACATGTCTGCATTGTTTACTTGTACGTTGTCTACTGTTTGTACAGTATATTGTCTTGATGCACTGTCTGTACTTTGTGTAAAGTATATCTATATCTATATCTATATCTATGTTCTCGCAGTCTCCTTCCTCACCACTCCTGCTTGCTCGACACTCAGTCTCTATGCCTGGGCTCGTTGAATGTCTGTCCAAGTCTTTTGGATCTTAATGACTATATGAACAAAAAATAATTTCAGGTTTACAAATTTGACACCTACTCAATTCAGAGTGCACATGTTTCTTGTTACAGAGGGGAAAAAATGCACATGAAATTTCTCATGCTCACCTATAAGGCTCTGCATGGCTTGGCACCTCATTACCTGTCTGAACTATTATCGCCCTACTCCCCACCTCGCAACCTTCTCTCTTCTAATTCTGCTCTCCTAACTGTTCCCCAAGCCCATCTACATTCTGTGGGTGACAGGGCTTTCTCCTGTTGTGCCCCCAAACCCTGGAACTCTCTCCCCAAGGATATCACAGAGTCACCTTCTCTAAACTACTTCAAATCCAGACTCAAAACCCTCTTCTTCAGAAAAGCCTTTACTGAACTGGTTCCATTCTTCACCCCTCTGCTTTTCTTAGTACCACCATCCACGGTCTCCTCTATATATTGTAATTGTGTTTTATCTTGTGTATTTTTATTTATTGTTGTTGTCATTCTGTAAAGAGCTTTGAGAAGCCTCCTTTTAAGGCGCTTTCCCCATGTACCCCATGTATTAAGAAGACCCCCCTACTCCAGTATATTACCTGTAGTGTTATATTAAATAAAATCATAAACAAATAAAGAACACTTTCACAACCCAAAGCAAGGTTGTATAAGGTGAGGGGGGCTGTCTGGTGTGTAAAACACTTGGTTGTAGCATTGTGAATGTTGTGCTTCAAATGCTATTGAGTCATGAAGAGGACCTCCCTATCCCATTGTATTGCATGTCTAATCGGTGCCGTATTGAAAAAATCATAAAAAAAACTGAAAGAGGTTTCACAACCCAAAGCAAGGCTGGGAAAGGTCAGAGGACCTGCTTAGTGTGTAAAACACTTACTTGCAGCATTCTGGGTGCTGTGGTTTAAATGCTATTGGCTTGTGAACAGCATCCCCCTATCCTAGTGCACAGTGCCACATTCAATAAAACCATGAGAAAAAGAGATTCACAACCCAAAGCTCTGCCAGTCTTCTGTGTAAACAATCATGGACATCATGATTTGAACATCATGGGTGCTGTTTTTAAAAAGCTGTCGAGTAAAGAACAGGAATTTTCCTGCAGAATGAAAACAGGAAATAAAGAAAGGGTTTCAGAAATAAAACAAAGCTTTATTCCCGTGCTGACAGTCTGGGTAATTGGAAACTGCTGTTCTGCTTCCTATGGTCATATATGGGTTTTTCGCATGAAACTCTATTGAGCAGTATTTCTGCGTTGTGAACGTATGTATGTATACAGCGGTCCCCCAGTGTTCCAGATGGTGCGTAATTGCGCATCAATCAAAACCCCGAGTGTCAGAAAAGAATAATAAGCTCACTGATATGTTTATTTCAAAGTTGTGGTCTTTAAAATGCATTTGGTTTAAAGGCGTTCTGTGTTATATGATATGTGATATGGACACACGAATATTCGTGCGTGGAATAAAAAGACAAACTGAAGGCTGTGAGAACATTCACAATGTACTTTATACACAGAGCAATTGTATATACAAAGCAATTGTTTCATAAAAACGCTACAGGCGTGCCAAAATCGTTTTCGTACTTCAAGCTAACTTTACCCCGGTCAAAGTGATGAAGACACAGACATTCAATGAAAACGAATTTGATTCACTCAAGGCTCCGCTCTTTTGTTGTGATGTCATTTTAATTAATGTAAGCTGTGATTAGGTGTCGTTTTTGTCTCTTTTAACTTAAGAGTTAAAGAGTTTAAGAGTCTGCTCCTTTCTTCCTGGTATAGAAATAACATGTTCCATGTTTACAACCACCACTATAAATTATTTGTTCAGCTCTAACGCCTGTCTGCGTTGACAAGGCATCTCAAAATGACATATTAAATAAGAACACGATCCTTCCGGTTACCATTCCTGTGGTTGGAGCATTGTTTCGCCCTTTTTCGTTCTTCTTCAATATTTACAGACAGGGCTTTATCACTGGAGTTGTACAGAAGAAGTGTGCATCGGTCCATGAAAATCATCAGTATTGCTGTTGTTCTATGCGTAGTTTAACCGAGAGCACTTAAAAGATGCAAAAAGCTTTCAAAGAAAACAAAATTGAAAGACAGTAGAGTAAGGAGGTAAAAAAGCACTCCCCCGTCGAGGAATTAACCACCGTCGCCCGTGTGACTGGATATAAAAATAACTGATTCGTTTTTGCCCAGTCTCTGGAAGCTTCAATGCGATTATTTTTCCTTCCTTATTTCTTCATTCCCATGAATTTACTCTGTAGTAGAGGAAACACGAAAGTGGGAAATTGCAGGCATTCTGGGGACGTAGCTCAGTGGTAGAGTGCATGCTTTGCATGTATGAGGTCCTGGGTTCAATCCCTGGCATCTCCACGTGCTTTATATTATTGTGCTCACATTGCAATCTTCTGTTGAGTGAGAACTCTTTGTAGGTGTTCATAGAGATCCAGGTTTACACAATTAAGTTCAGTCACACACGAAGTGCTACAGTGTTGCTCTGCTGTTTTAGATGTACCTCCAAAGCATTTAGTTCTGTTAACTACAACAAATGATTTGAACTAATTTAACGTCATATTCAGGAAATCCAGAGAACGTCTCCACACTTGTCGTGGCTGTTGAAGAAATCACCTGTTAAATCTCACCCGGGATTTCTTGAGAAATCATTCAGCGAGTGAGTCCTCCCTCTGGACTTGGCACTGAGCTGAAAGCTGCACGAATTCCTCACTGTGTGTCCTGTACTGTTACAGGTGCTCTCGTGTAGATGTGGAGCACAGCCATAAGGACACTTTGAACTTTTTCCATATGTGAAGGAAAAGGCAAAAGAGCATGAATAGTATTAATCGTTTAAAATATCCATGGTACAACTCGAGAAAGTACTGAAGGACTAAACAACGACTTTTGATGATTACAAGAGATTCAAGAAATACAACCGTCCGCATACGGGCTTGGATCCTGAACGCTTAAGTTAAGACAAAGCGAAGGATACGAACTGTAAACTCTCTTCACGTCTTACCGTTTGTGAAATAAAAAAAATTCTTACTTTCTTAATAATTTCTTACTGCTGATAGACGATTTATTGCATTTTAACAAAATCACAATTACAAACATTTTGGGTTAAACTGTTATTCACACACTCTAACGAAGATAAACGTTAGTGTCTTCCGGTGTGTGAGCCCATTTCAAAAAGAATAAAAAATAAGTTATATAAATTGAATTGTTCTACGTTTTATACTTACATAGTCTTATTAATATTTCAGTTAAATATTTTCTTCTGTAGTAATACTAGTCTCGATTTACAATTTTTGGACATGGTGCATCTTAAATAATTTTGTTATTAGTTTCGGTTTTGGAAAATCGCGCCTAGAAGCTACCAAAACTGATAATGTTCACAAGATGTGTAATGCAATAGCAGCCTTCTGGGTGAAAAACAAAAAGTATTTCTTGGTATGAATCCTAGCTCATTTATAGGCGGCATTCTAGGACTTCTCGCTTCAGAAATCCTGTCAACGCATCGTACGTTTCTACTCCATCAATATCAGCAGTGTTATCACTACCAAACGCTAAGAATAGATCCTGGCAATACTTCATGAGATCTTCGTTGGAAAATTGTTTATTTTATTTAAAACAAATATTTTCAATACCATCCAAAAAGTCAAAAGTTTTAATTGCATGCAACTGATGAGATCTCTCTTCGATGGAAGTTATAAGTACATCCAAAACATGTTTCTTGTGGATCCAGAAGAGGATCATTATGAGGCTCAAAACATGCCTGTCTCTTCTTTTTTTGAAGACCAATTGATTATTGAGGTGTAATCATTGGTTCAAAACCCAAATCATCTGCTATTGCTGTTGTTTCTTTGATAGTTTCTTCAAATCCTTCAATTGATCTTTGATATCGAGGGATAATCTCATACAAATTGTGGTTTTCTTTTACTCACCAATTTTATTAAAATTTCACCTTCTTTTACTGATGTCTTGCATGTATCACAAGATATAACAGTACCCTTGCGTCCTCAGGTAAAATGTTTTAAAAAGTACAACAAAAGTACAATATACTGAACAGCATTTATGCTTACATGTATATTAAAATGAAGGTACATATACCAAGATATTAAAATACAATTGTACAGATTTGTGAAGTTTTCCACCAAATATGCAATGTAATTTTGAAGTATTATAGCTGAAAATGCAAGGTGAGTATGAAGATCAAATTCAATGAGCGAAAATGATTTTCTTGGAAGTTGCCGATGTTGGTCATTATTGATCATTCCAGGTGATATTGACTTAGGTACTCAAATGTTTACTTGTTGTAGCTTGAAATGTGCAAAACACTCACATTTCTTTCAAATATGAAGATGATTTACTGTATCTAGTGCTCTGTACTGGTCAATCTGGGTGCTATAAAATACCTATGGTTTGAAGTGCAGTATAAAGTGAATATTGGGGTGTCTCTAGTGCTGTGGGATGCTGCGTTTTAAATTGAGCAGCTCCTGAAGGCAGGACAAGGAGTCTTAGATAGATAGATGCAATTTCTTCTCATGGGATCAATAAAGTATCTATCTATCTTAACCTTTTGATTTGAAGGGAATGTAAATAACAGCCAGGTTGTCTCTTTGGTTGTGTTGTATCTGGCTCTGTCGACAGTGCCTTTTGTTCCTTGTGTGGATTAAATCATACTTATGAATTGATCACAAACATTTAGACATTCTCTCCTTCTGGGGTTAATTTTATCATTGTGAGTGGCCAAAGGTTCCTTATTTATTTAATTAAAAGTCTTTAATTGTACAAAATTAAGAAATTACAAATGAATGACAAAATGGTTTTAAAAGGTTTATTTTTAAAAAGGAAACGTTAAGAAAATGTCTATACATTTCTGCACATCAGAAATGTTACATTCAGAATTCTATATCAATTAATAGTTTTATTTCAGAAACATATCATATTGTACAAGAAAAAAGACTGAATGGAATAGGAAACTTTAAGGTCTCCCTGTTTTAAAACACAAACTGCAGGTCCTGTAGACAAAGTCAATGAGGACAGTGACTCACTGGTCAGAGCTCTCAGGTGACAGACAGTGTCAGTGTGGAAGCAGTGGAGTGAAGTGGACTCAGGTCACAGACAGTCTCAGTGCTCAGAACTGTTGTAAGACTGTGACTCTGTTGGTGAAGCTCTTCTGTGTCTAGACCTGCTGGAGGAGGTTCTCCCAGACAGCTCTGTCAGTCTCACAGCGCCCATCCTCTCCCTGAGAGTCATCCCCAACATCATCGTAGTCAGTCCTGTCAGGGGCAGGGGCTCCTTCTTCAGAGGGCAGTGTGGGCAGGACCCTGTCCACTCCAGGGCCAGGCTGGAGGACACCTGACAGAGAGACAGACTCATGATTTGTCAAATGAGCCAGTTATTGAAATAATATTGTTACTTATTAGGATTATGAAAATTGTGAATATCAAAAATGACTGAGTAGATAAATTAAAAAATAAATTAATCATAACCCCCAACTTTTAAAGATTTTGCCAAGAATATACCCAAGCATTTGGTATAGTTAAAGGCACATAAGAGATTTGTTCTTTGGAACAGCTTTATTGAAAAAAAGTAATAGTTGAGACAATTAGTTAAATATTTGTTAACAACACTACACACAACATAAACATACAACACGCAATTACAAATTTGCTAACAAGGTGTTTTAGACACCTACATCCTAAACACCCAGAAAATCCTCAAACTGCTACTAAGTATTCAGCTTTTACAGAACACCTACATAAAAGAAAGAGATAAACCAAACCTTCTAAACCAAAGACATTACAACCTACAGTTAAATCTCTTTCTTTGTGAACCCAATTGCTACAAAATGAATGGGAACCTATCTCCCTGTTCTAAAGATGCTCCCACTAGCCAGGATAGGCACTTTTTAACTAAGGGATTATATAAAAAAGAAATAAAAGTTTCTAAAAACAACAGAAAGGCAAGCACTCTTTATGAGGTTCAAAGACTAAACTCCAGTCTGGTCTTTCCAGTTGATCTGGACAAGTAGTAGAAGCAAGAAGTAGCTCTCGCCTTCTATCATTCCTGGACAGTTGATTGACAATCATTTACCCAGAACTTTATGGTTGCTTTGATCTCTGAATCTCACACCTCAGCATCTCAGCAAACATCTCCTTGCTTTGCAGCCACTAGCCATGTACTGTAATTGGAATTGGAATTGATGACATTACCCAGGTGTACCTAGATTTTTTAAAACACTTACATAGTCACAATAGTGTAGTGAATGGGGATTTTAATTTTCTGTAACAATAAAAAATTATAGTAGTATATTTTGAGAGTACTTGTAGACTTTTAGAAACTAATCAAACATAATAATCTATAGTCTCACACATGTATTCTAACCAGACCATATACAATTTATTGATATAATCATAATTTGCATAACAAACAATAAGCATAATAGAACATACTGTATCTGAGAAGTACTCTGCTTTGATATCAATGGCTATTAGTGGACGACTAACAGTTATAGTTTACAGAATAGATGTAACAATATTGTACTCAAAAGCGTTTAATAGGTTTTTTTAATTAAATTGTATCTTTTTGGAAGAATTGATGATTCAGTGTAGAATTCACTTATACTTATGAAGCATCAATGCTCTAAAACCACAGTGAGGAAGACCTAGTAATTTCTGAGCCTAGTAATTCTCTCTGCAGTCAGAGAACAGAATTCCTGGTCTTGGGGAATCTAAAGCTTTGTTCTGCCCAGACCTCATTCACTCATCATTAATCAGCTGCTGATCAATTTAAATCAATTTAAATCTGATTGGCTAGGTGTGTCAGTAGGTGGGTTTCAGTGACACTGTGATCTTTGTGATCTAACTTTGTACAATTCAGGTCTCTCAGTCTTTATTGGCTGTTATTGATCCTTGTAGGACATGACAGAGTGAAGCTACCGCTACTGCAAAATGACTGATTCCCCCCTGTCTTGGATGACAGTGCAACAGAGATGGATTACTGGAGGTTATCTTTCCCATCCCTGAACTACCTAACCCACACTGAGCCCCCTGGCTGTAGCCCCTTTTACCTGAAGTGGGGTCTTCCTCACTGCTGAACACATCACTGTACCCAGAGGGTGTCTCATCAGAGAGGAGTCTCCCTGTGAACAGAAGAGCAGGTCAGTAATGGCTCTGTCATTCTGACACAGACTGGCCTGTCAGAGACCTTTTCTCTTCTAGGTAGTGTTTATTTGTAGATATGAAATTAGGTTGAGACTAATTTCTAATGACAAAGGCTACTGTGGGCTGGTACAGGGGGTACTCCTTAGTCTTATTTATAATAACTCACCTGACACAGTGTCTGGACTCTGGGGCACAGTGATGGCATCATCATAGTACTCAGGGGCCTCTTCTTTCACAGAGGACATCAGCTTTCCTAAAGCACACAGAGCACAGCTTCACTGTCACACATCAGCACACTGAGTTATCTAGAGCACAGGACTGCTGGAGCTCATCAGAACACACTGATTAACTGAACATCACACAGGATCTAAAACTCCAGGCTCTAAGTACAGGAGATCAGGGGGAACCTGATTTCCAGTCCTATTCACAACTGTAATAAATGTAAAACAATTCTTTGATTTTCAAATAAGATGTTGAAGGAAAACAGGGCAGAGAAAGTTTGGCTGTATTTGGACAGAGAGGGTGGTGATGTGAACCCTATGAGATACTGAAGAGGAGCCGGACACTGGCAGCAGTGACCCAGACTGAGTGTGCAGGGCTGAGATCACAGAGAGAGAGTCAGATTCATGTAACTGGTACAGAATAGTACAGACTCCGTATTCAGAGGCTGAGATCCAAGAAAGAGTAGAGAGATTCAGACTCTGTGGGATTGGTGCAGAGTTTCCCCATGTGATTGGACTGAAATAACCCACCTGACAAGGCATCTGGACTCTGAGGTACAGTTACAGCATCATCATAGTACTCTGGGATCTCTTCTTTCAGAGAGGTTATCGAGTCTCCTGAACCACACAGAGAGACAGATAATTTACACTTCAGGACTCAGACTTACTTTGACCATAGAGCTGCAAAGTAATTGGAAAGTGTGATTTTAAATGTTTTGTGGTGTATAGTTAAGCCAAAACTCTAGGGTCGCTGATTTATCTGATCTGAAAGGCCGTTTTTACAGCATGCTGTTCCGCAGTCTCATTTTCTATCAAAACCAATTAGAGCAGCACCCTGTTTACCACCCCAGTATTGACCAGGTCTAGTTTTGCTCAGCATCTATGATTTGCTGAGATAAGGCTAGTGTGAGGCAACACTGAAAAACAGACTTTATAAAGTATCAAACACGTGTGGTTATATTTATATAATTCAGGATTTTCTACATAAGTTCTCTAAACGTCAGCCTGGTTTGAGGTGAGAGTGAGCACTGGACTGAAGACCTCCTCACTCCCACACTGAGCCCCCTGACTCCATCTCCCCTCACCTGGTACTGGGTCTCCCTCACTGTCCTCCACATCATCGTATCCAGAGGGCAGCTCATCAGAGAGGAATCTCCCTGTGAACAGGAGGACAGATCAATATTACCTGCAGTCAGACAGCAGACTCATTGTCTTCCACTGGCTGTGGAAGAAGCCAGGGTGTGAACAGTATCTCAGAGATTGTGTGTATAAGGCAGATCAGGAACTGTGAACTGTGGTGTCAGTTACTTTGACACCAGTTGAGAAAAAAAAATTCCTACAGTCAGTCAGCACTGTCTCTTACTGGGAGAGAAGCCAGGTTGTCAACAGAAACACAGAGTTTATGATGCTTTTCTTCACTTACTTTGACAGCAGTTGGGAAATGAAACTCTACAGATTTTAAAACCACTATGGTGAGATTTTCTACAAGTGTTAAGTCCTCAGATCTTCCTCAGAAGATGGAGACTAATCACTCCTGAAGACTCTCTCCACTCACCTCTCCTGGGGGCGCTGTAGGTTCCCTCTCTGGCCAGTTTGTACTCTATTTCCTCGTAAACGGCATCATGATAGGAGGCAAGTGGTCCTTTAGATAGGGCTGTGTGAGGAAAAGGTAATTATATAAATATCAACTCCATGTGATTGACAGAAATGACCACTAGAGGTCACTATGGGGATGGAGAGTTCCCTCCCTACCTTTTCTCAGATTCCTGTTCTGGATCAGCTGCCCCACTAACAGGGCCAGCACCACGAAGAGCAGAGCCCCCAGCAGCAGGAGGACCAGGGGCGAGGCAGACAGGCCTCCCAGTGGCTGTGTCTGGGTTGTTGTCCTGGTTCTGCCTGAGAGAGGGGGAGACAATGGATGAACAGGGATCAGGAGAGGTGCTCTTGGGCTCATACTGTATACACTTCGACACATGTCCTGTTCTCCTCCTGTTCCGATATGTGGCTATCATGGCTTCAGGGTGAACCCAAGATCAATGAAGAATAGTTAAGGACTCCCAATCTAACCCATCAGGACTGTCACTAAATCAGTGAGGAAAGAGAGGACACTAGCACAAGATCTACACTGGAAATCTGAAAAACTGATCTTCACTCTGAGAGAGGAGAGGAGACACTACAACAACACTGGGAATCTGAAGAGACACTGATCTTCACACTTAAGGAGGAGAGGAGACACTACAGCTACACTGGGAATCTGAAGAGACAGAAAGACAGGAGTTATCAATGACAAGGAAGATTTCTGTTCACCTGTAGCTGTTGCTGGACTGGCTGTTGTATCTGACAAACCTGTAAAAGAGATAGGAGAACTGTCATTATTTTGTCTTTGGTTTTACAGCAGGTTGAATCCACAGTGGTCTTAAAAAGAAAATCTTTATATTTGTTCCTTGAGGTCAAATCTAGGATTGCTGGATGAATGGTGTCTTGTTCGGAATTAAAGCCTAGTGCTGTTCACACACACATGGCTACAAAACATCCAAATCTTGTGACTGATGATCTTAGTTGGTTCAGTTAGATATTAAGCAGTGATAGAGTATGGGTGACATCAGTCTAACTTCTCCATTGATCTGCTACCTTGTTTATCTACAGTTCTAAGACTATCCTCACCTGTACAGGTAACCCCTGCATCCTCCTTGTGTCGACAGTCGCTCTGATTCAGTCCAGAGTGACAGCAGTCCCACAGGTGAAGCTCACTGCCTGTGCAGTTCACCTCGTCCAGCCAGATGGCGCCGTTTCCTGGTCCGAATGAGGCCTCTATTGCTGCACTCACTGCGTCCCCACAGCCCAGCTGTCTGCAGACCACCTGGGCATCCTGCAGGTCCCAGGAGTCGTCACAGACTGTCCCCCAGGAGCCCTCATACCGCAGCTCCACCCGGCCAGAGCAGTTAGTGCCTCCAACCAGGCGCAGAGCCAGGGGGACTGAAAGTCAACAGTGAGGTTACTGAGTGTCATTAGATCTGTGACTGTAGATGAGAGCAGAGAGGTTACTGAGTGTATTTAGCTCAGTGACTGTAGTAGAGATCAGTGAGGTACTGAGTGGCTCTAGAAGAGAGCTGTATGGTTACTGTTCCTCAGCTCAGGGCTGCAGTGTCTCTGACTGTTTTACACACTGAACTCACCTGGGCAGTACAGCTGAGGCTGCTCTTCCTGAGGGGCTGGAGTGCTTCTGTCAGCTTCTTTTCTAGGACCTTCAAAGATTAATAATCATATAAAACATTATTATTATAAAATGAATAACAATGACATTGCTTTCATTTTTATACATGTTTGGATATAAATTAATAAGAATTCAGTTTAAAGCTTTTGTCTGTTCTAAATATGGCAAAACACTAATTTACAGAGCATTACTCTTCCCTCTGTACCTGAGCAGGTGATGTTAGCCACTTCTCGGTCTGTGCAGTCATTCTGACCCCAGGGGGAGGAGGGACACTGCCACAGGGTGGAGTCGTGTTTGCGGCAGGAGACAAAGTCCAGCCATTTGGGATCAGGGCTCAGCCTGGAGTTTGTCTCTCTGGTGGTGCCCTTGTCTCCACAGCCCAGCTGTTTACAGATCACTGCAGCTGTAGTGTCTGTCATGCTGTTGGCACAGATGCTGCCCCAGGTGCCATTGTAGTAAACCTCTGCCTGTCCTGAACAGCCTGCAGATAGCCTCAGGAGAGTGTGATCTATCAAGACAGCACGGAAAGTCAAAGGAAACAAACCCTGACAAGACAGCATTTCATTCTGAACTGGTAAGAAACTACAAGCAAACAATGTGAACAGCAACAAGTCTCATTTCCCGTACTAATCCAGTTATAACTGACTCACGTAATGAAACAAGGACAGCTGTACAATAACACAGTTGATATGAAGGTGACAGGACTGTGTGGTTCTACAGCATTCCCAGCTGTATCATAACTATATCTTAGTCTCTTTTTACAAAGCTTTGCGTGATCTTGGCCCAAAATATTTGAGTGATCTTTTAGTCCCTTATAATCCCTCTCGTACACTTCAATCACAAGGAGCAGGTTACCTAGTTGTTCCTGGAATTAAAAAAAGTCACAGCTGGCAACAGAGCATTTTCTCATAGAGGTCCCCAATTCTGGAATAGCCTCCCCGCAGATGTGTGGAATTAAGACGCACTCCCAGTGTTCAAATCTGGGTTAAAAACATATTTGTTCAGTCTAGCCTTCGGATAAATATTAAGGAAAAGCAAGCCACGCAACCTACCAATTTCTGTTTTCGTTGTCATTCACTAATACTTTATTTCTTGTCTATTCTGAGGTGGAGTGTTAGGAAGCCAGGCCCAGAGTCCAGCTCCTTCTACCTGTCGAACTCAACTTCCCAGAGAAATTTCAACCAAAGGAAACCACTGAACATTCCAGACACTGCTGGACCTCACTACACATTACTGAAATAAAAATACTATCTTTTTCACCATGTCTGTTCATTTTAATTAACAGAGGAGGATAGGCTCCCCCTTTCGAGCCTTGGTTCAGGCCTGGAAATCTGTAAAGCTGCTTTGTAACAATGTCCATTGAAAAAATACAAATAAAACTAAACTGTATTGAATTGAATTTTCCTCAATAGGATATATTTAAGCACTCCAAATGCAAACCATATCCACGTTGTGGAATTCGAGAATATGGATGATTTTTTTTTTCGTTCGTTTACCTGAACACAGGATTCTCACATCCTCCTTGTGTCCACAGTCATGCTGTCCCCACCCTGCTGAAGGACACTCCCACAGAGACGACTCGTTCCCCATACAGCCCACCTCGTCCAGCCAGATGGGTCCAGTTCCCTGGCTGAAGGAGGCTGGCACTGGGGCACTGAGGGCCGTCCCACACTGGAGCTGCCTGCACACCACCTGAGAGTCTGCCAGGTCCCAGGAGTCATCGCAGACTGTCCCCCAGGAGCCATTGTGATAAACCTCCAGCTTCCCAGCACAATCGCCTCCTGCTCCAACCAGCCTTAAGGAGCGCTGGGCTAGGAGAGAGGCAGGACCAAATGATAAAGACACATTCCTATAAACATAGTAGTTCAGGTGGGTAGCTGCATCAGCATGCGTAGGCTGCAAAGGAACAATAGGTTTATTCCATGCTGAAAAAAAGAAGAAAAAAAACACAACGTTTCGGCCGTGGAGCCTTCTTCAGGTGTGAATTTCTATAAACATTGCTGATACAATTACCTCCTACCTCATCTAGCCTGAGGGAGTGCTGGGCTAGGAAAGAGACATATATATCATTATGGCTGGAGTGGTGTCATTCAAGCTAACGTTGACTCTTAAAAAAAAGTTAGGAGTCTCAAAAATATTAGTTTACATATCTGCAGAACTGGTAAGCACAGAGGAACAAAGTGAATCTTTTGGTTTACTCGAATTACCTCCTTATTAGAGTTGTCATCAGACTTAATTCACAGGATAAAATATAAACAAAGAGAAAGAAGAGAGAGATAACTGAAGGAAGGAAGAGAGAGGAGGCATGTCAGACAAGAAGAACTGGAGATAAAATTCAAGTTAAATAATGTGAACCTTGTTTGAGAGACCTTGCAGTCTTGTAATTTAAGAACATTAAAACATTTTCAGGTTTCCTTTATTGTGCAATCCTCAGGCTAAAGGCATTCTCTCCTAGTTGGAGGTTTAGAATAGAAAGTAGATTTTCATTCACTTTTCGGCATTATATTAGTGAGAACATATTCTGTTCATTTAGGATGCAGGGTAATTCTCTGGTTAGCCTGTTTATGCATCATAGAGGATTTCAGATTATAGAGTTATAAGGGAAAAATGTTTTATATAACAAGGGGTAAACTATGGATTTTTACCCTGTCTTCAAACTAAGTGTCTGTAGAAAACCCGAATAGAAATAGCTATAAGTCAATGAATTCTGACCATTCTGAGGCTTAGAGAGATATCATTGCTGTTTGGGGCAATGCTGAGCAAAAAACAAGTTTTTGTTTAATCTTCATTGCCTGCATGTCAGTCAAGTGCAGATCAATCAGATTCTAGCAATCAGTTTGTAAGAAGTCTTCTTTTTTACTGCTTAAATCCTATATATAGCCTCTCTAGCACTGCCTATGTCACTAAGACATATGAGAAATGTGATGATTCAGGTTTAATATCCAAGGGTTTAGCTTCAATTCAAGCCCTGGTCCAGGCCTCTACTGTCTATACTTCACAAGATATTGCACCCCAAGATGTTTAAGGGCACTTTCTTCCAGGCGGAAATTTCCCCTGGATTCTGTGACAACCTGAGACTCCATCTCCAATGGATTTGTTAAGATTATGTCACGAACACGGACTGAAATCCATGTCAGATCTTGTAGAAGACCCTATGCGATGCGGTAAGAGCTGGAGAAAACAGGAGGCGTGGTAAAAAGGAACACACAGGGGTTTAATAGTGCACAAAATAATAGTGACAGTCCGTGAGACAGTGTACGAGGAAGACAAAACGGCATCCAAATCCAAACGGGTCCAAGGGCAGGTCAAAGCACAGTCCGAGAGTCCATCAACTAGAAATCCATCCTGGGACGCAACAAAGTTAAAATCCCCGGGAGGGGGGAGCACACGGACAAACAAAACATGGAGGTCCAAGGGTGACAGGGCAAGATCCTCCAGACCCCGGGCTCAGGAAGCGGGAGGTGTCGGGGATGAGGCCTATGCCCTCAGGAGACGGACGTAGGGTGTCCTGGTGCTAGGCGGGCCTCGCGACATCTTACCCTAATGATGAGCCCCGAGGACTAGAAGAGCTGGTC
This sequence comes from Lepisosteus platostomus, assembly GCF_059453375.1. Lineage (NCBI taxonomy): Eukaryota > Metazoa > Chordata > Actinopteri > Semionotiformes > Lepisosteidae > Lepisosteus > Lepisosteus platostomus. The sequence goes on from NC_142615.1 coordinate 58,388,629, forward strand.
TTAAATAATAACACTAAAAGGGTACACCTGGAGAGCTTAATCACACGAACAATAATGGGAGCAGTGAAGTGCCCTCTAGGGAGGGATGTCGGGCGTGACAGATTCTGAATGTTTTAATGTTTATTTTCTTGTTATATCAATGGAAATCCAGCCCATTCAAGATAAAACATTATATATCATTAATACAACTAAAAGATTGTTTTTATGGACCTAATAAACCAGTACTTTTCAATGCTTATGATGTAGTAAGTGCATCTACATCCATATGTTCTGGTAATGCCCACCAATCATTCTTTCAAAAAAATGAATAGATAAAATGTTTGTTTCCTTAGGCTGTAGAGTTTCATTGTTCTTTATTAATGTATTGACTTGTCATGCAAATATTCTCAGTTTTCATCTCTGTTGCTCACAACTGCAAGAAAGGAGATCTTAATGAATTAGAAGCACAGGCCTCACATCTGTGGTCAGCAGTGCATTAACCTGATGACAAAACACTGCATCTCTACAGAAAGGGATGATTGGATCGAACAATATACAGAGCTTCTTCTACAGACATGCTCAAGTTTCAGGAAACATTTATCCCAGCTCTATTATCAGTCTATATTAATGGACAAAAGACTTAAAATAGGAACAAATATCACTTCATACAATATTTTAACTCTTAACAGGTCCAGCTGTTATATTTTGTGACAAATCTTTTAGGGTTTGTCTTTTATGTCCTACATATCAATCTGCATATGATAACAGTCAAAAATACTTTGAATGGCTCCTACCTGAGCAGAGCTGGGCAACATCCTGTCCAGTGTTGCAGCTAACTGTCTGTGGAGAACTGCAGTTCACCAGGTGAGACTCGTCCCCGGAGCACTGAATACCTGTCAGACACACAGTGCTGTCACTGTCCCATACAGAGAGGAGTTATAGACTTGTACTACAGAGCACTGAATACCTGTCAGACACACAGCACTGTCACTGTCCCATACAGAGAGGAGTTATAGACTTGTCCTACAGAGCACTGAATACCTGTCAGACACACAGTACTGTCACTGTCCCATACAGAGAGGAGTTATAGACTTGTACTACAGAGCACTGAATACCTGTTAGACACACAGCACTGTCGCCTGTCTCATACAGAGAGGAGTTGTATATTTGCACCACTGAGCCACAGCCCAGCTGTCTGCAGACCACAGAGGCCTCTCTGTAGCCCCAGGAGTGCTGGAGGAGTGTCCCCCAGGTGCTGTTGTAGTGAACCTCCACCCGGCCATCACAGTGACTCTCTCCTCCTGACAGCCGGACTCCACCATCTAGAGCTGACAAGGATGAATCTAAAAAATAAATGAACATCACGTTTTATTGTCAGTCAGATATCAGTACCATAAAACCAGCCCACGGAGATGGAGAATTTGTTTTGTCCAGGTAAAAGGATGGAAAATTTGTTCATACCTGACTGATTTCATCGTTATCTTTTGGTAAAATTAACATGACACATCCATGTGTCAACCTCAAGAAGCATTGTTTTTAAATAATAATAATATCACTTTATTAACCCTAAACAATTCCTTGCATTAGGAATTATCTTTTCACATATCCCACTTGCTCTCCATGAGACACACACAGACAGGGAGAGAGCATAGGATCTGCCATTGTACAGCACCCCTGGAGCAGTTGAGGTTACAGGCCTTGCTCAGGAGCCCAACAGAGTAGGATTCCTCTGCCAGTCACAGGATTTGAACCAGCAACCTTTCAGCCATAAGCACAGATCCTTAGCCGCAGAGCCACCACTCCACCCAATGTTAATTATTAACAGTTTTTCAACAAAATGTTTGGACATCATGTTTCATTTATTGGATGGCATTGTGGTGCAGTAGTTAACATTGCTTGCCTCACAGCACTAATGACCTACATGTTCTTCCCATGTTCACGTGGATTCCCTACCACAGTCCAGAAACATTCTGACAGGTTATTTAGATTTTGGGATAACTGCCCCAGGTATCGGTGTGTGTTTGTGTCTGTGTGTGCACTGTGACGGACTGGTATCACTTTCTCCTGTTGTTTGCTTGGGTAGGCTCCAACTCCCCCATGACCCTAAATTGGATGAAGCTGTTAGAAAACGGTTGGAATTTCAATTTAAAAGACAATTTTTCACTAGGATCCAACAGATTGATGGAAGTGGAGCACCAGCAATGTGTCGAAATCACATTTACATTCTGCATGTAATGGCTGCATGTCCCGAGTTCATATATTTTTAGTAGTTAACATGTTTAATTATCAAGATGTAAATTGGTTTGATGGTTGCATTCTCACCAGAGCAGATGACTCCTGCGTCCTGTCCATGAGAGCACCCTGCTCTCCCCCATGAGGAGACAGAGCAGTTTGAGAGACGGCTCTCATTCCCCCTGCAATCAAACTCATCAGCCCATACTGGTCCACTGCCCTGTCCAAACCAGGCCTGTCCTGGTGTTGCTACAGCCTCCCCACAGCCCAGCTGCTGGCAGAGAACACTGGCATCTGTGAGGTCCCAGCACTGATCACACACTGTCCCCCATTTACTGTCGTACTGCAGCTCCACTCGTCCAGAGCAGGAGTCCGAGCCGTTCGCCAGCCTGAACCCTGTGTATCCTGCAGATAGGAGAGAACTTCATCAGCATGATACCATAACAGGGCACATGAAATACAACAATAAAAAAAAATCAATAAGATGAAAAAACTGTAACATCCAGCTCTCAGTGACCGAGAGACCAACAGAAAGCTTTGACTAAGAACAAATATTGTGATGCCATGTTAAGGCTTCTTCAAGATGTGTTACTTTTCCCAGGGACTCCTTTATTTTTGCCAAGCTTTCCCAGTACCTAAGATAGTGATGTGAAGCTCACAGGAGACAATGTGCTCCCTGCTCCAGGCCTGATGAAACCAGGAAGGACAAGCAGGAGAAGAAGACGCAGAACAAATACTGCCCGATCATCAGCCTCCGAGCTGAAGGCTTTCACTTTTATTTTTCATCACTACTACCCCAGCCTTAGACCTGAAGAAGAGCGTTGTGTTATGCTCCCACCTAGCCTTCCCAAAACTTAGAGAGTGTGCAGGTGTGCCCGTTGTGGCTGACAATGAGCCGCAAAAAAGACCAAAAACAAACAGCACTTGTGCCTGTTTTTGAAAAAACAAACCAGAGTAGTAGGTGATTTTACAATTTCAGGTACAGCGTTATTTAACTAGTCCCACAGTTACTGTACATGTGAGGTCCTATCAATAAGAAAAATAAAAAAGTAACTAGCTGTGAACCCGAAAACACAACAAACACAAAAAGGAAAGTCTTCCGGCTAACTCCTTGTCCTAATCTGACTAACAAAAACAAAAACAAAAATTGACCTCCAGCAAATACCTAACAGATGAGAAAATAGACTGCAATACCAGCAGATAGTGAGTTAAGGACGACCTACAAGTAAAACTTGCTATACCTGTAACAGCCACTGCCATCACATAGACCTTTCTCAGCCTCAGGGCTGAAGAGCAGCTACCTGCTACAGCACCACCTACTTATTTTTCCACTCAGTCTGAGAGCTGAAGGACAGGTTACTGCTATTAAAACAGGCTTCGACACAGCACAGGCTTGGAGGTTTTTCCAGCCTCAGGGTGAGGGGCAGTTGTGGCCACAGCACAGGTTGTAGGTGTATATTTCACAATACAGCCCAGGCAGAAACTTCCATCGCCTCTGCCTGTCACGATATTAATTCCCCCTCCTTAAGGGTGCTCCAGCCCTTTCACTCAAGACTGTATTCTATGCACCTGCTCCCCATTCCCTGCCCACCTTAAAAGCCAGGTGCTGACGCTCTTCCGGGCTCAGCATCTGATTTCCATATCGTGCGAGTCCGGGACCTGGAAGTGCCTGGTCCCGTTAAGGTTTTAATCTTGGTTCCCGTTCCTGTTCCCCGTCCGCCGGTTCCGACCCGGCCTTCGTGGTTTTTTAATTCTTGCTCTGATGGACCTCCTGGTTTTGGACTTACCCTTGCGTTTTGGATTTTCCCTAAGGACTACTCTCGGATTGTTCGCCTCGGCCACACCTCCCCCGTGCACCAGCGCACCTTGGACACGCCCCCTTGTCTTCAGCCCCGTTTTCCTGCATGACGTTTCCCTAGTGTTTCCCCACTCCGTCGGACTGTGTCGTCCGCATAGGGTCCGGAAAGAACTGTTCGTTACACTGCCGTTATAATCTGCTATTTTCTTATACCCCTTTAGGGGTATACACACCTGGCGGGCTACTGAAACAATGACATAAGGACTGTCCAACATCAGTGCTACACTAGTCCTACACAACTCTTATACATCGCCTCTGCAATACCCTGGGTTGTGTCACAAATGACAAGACCTCTCCTTTAGTCAAGTGATTTTATCTTACCTGTGCAAGTCAGACCCACAGCTCTGCTCTGGGAGCAGCTCTGCTCTGGCCTGGCTGCAGTGGGGCAGTGCTGTAGTTTGGACTCTTGTCCTGTACACTGGAACTGCTCTGACCTGACTAGACCCTGGCCCTGTCGGAAATGAGCGCCTCTGTATATCACTGAAGGAGCCCCACAGTCCAGCTCCCGACAGACAACCTCTGCATCCTGCCAGTCAAAGTCAGAGTCGCACACTGAGGTCCAGGTGTTCTTGAGATTCACCTCCACTCTCCCAGAACAGAGACTGTGTCCATTCACCAGCCTCACAAAACCTGCAATAGAGAACCTAAGGCTGTCAGTCTGAGCAGGTAATCTCTCATAGTGCAGCTCATTGCTCACTGTCACTGAACCTGGTGCCTGTGAGAATTAAACTTACTACCCTATGAAAATAAACCAACTTCATGTGAAAAAATAAATGTAATAGATTCTCAATTTAAATCTTGACTTCTTAATGTTCCATTCATAAATAGATGAAAAATAGATGTAGGTTTGGATTTTTTTTCCCTTAATAATAAAAACCTTCATTTAAAAACTGCATTTTGTGTTTACTTGTGTTATCTTTGTCTAATATTTCAATTTGTTTGATGATCTGAAACATTTCAGTGTGACAAACATGCAAAAAAATAAGAAATCAGGAAGGGGGCAAACACTTTTTCACACCACTGTATTTGGAATTAAATGAATGTAAACTACCCTACCAGAGCAGATCACACCGGCATCTTCCCCATGGCCACAGTCTTCCACTCTCCAACCTGCTGATCTACAGTCCCTGAGTGCTGACTCCAGCCCGGTGCAGGAAACATCATCCAGCCAGGTTGGTTCAACTCCTGGTCCAAAGTGAGCTCCTCCTGGTGCTTCTAGAGCAGAACCACAGCCCAGCTGTCTACACACCACTGCAGCATCTTTGAGATCCCAGCTATCGTCACACACTGTCCCCCACTGTAACTCATGATAAATCTCCACTCTCCCAGCACAGGGACTGGCACTGTTCACCAGCCTCACATCAGCACTGCCTGCAAAGATTGAAACAATATACATTTATATATTTGTACATACGTTGTACAATGTTATAAAATGTACAATGTACAGACTTATAACCATGTCTACAGGATACACATATTATAATCATACCTGGTATTGTATTTGTATTTTGTTTTTCCTGTTTGATTTGACTGTGTGTGAGATAATGGAGTGTCTAGCAGCACAGAGACTGTGTGAGAGATACTGGAGAGTCTAGCAGCACAGTGACTGTGTGCGTGATACTGGAGAGTCTAGCAACACAGAGACTGTGTGAGAGATACTGGAGAGTCTAGCAGCACAGAGACTACTGTATGTGAGAGATACTGGAGAGTCTAGCAGCATTGTGACTGTGTGTGAGAGATACTGGAGAGTCTAGCAGCACAGAGACTATGTGTAAGATACTGAAGAGTCTAGCAGCACAGAGACTGTGTGTGAGATACTGAAGAGTCTAGCAGCACAGAGACTGTGTGAGAGATACTGGAGAGTCTAGCAGCACAGAGACTGTATGAGAGATACTGAAGAGTCTAGCAGCACAGAGACTGTGTGAGAGATACTGGAGAGTCTAGCAGCACAGAGACTGTGTGAGAGATACTGGAGAGTCTAGCAGCACAGAGACTGTGTGTAAGATACTGGAGAGTCTAGCAGCACGGTGACTGTGTGTGAGATACTGAAGAGTCTAGCAGCACGGTGACTGTGTGTGAAATACTGGAGCGTCTAGCAGCACAGTGACTGTGTGAGAGATACTGGAGAGTCTAGCAGCACAGAGACTGTATGAGAGATACTGAAGAGTCTAGCAGCACGGTGACTGTGTGTGAAATACTGGAGCGTCTAGCAGCACAGAGACTCTGTGTGAGAGATACTGGAGAGTCTAGCAGCACAGAGACTGTGTGAGATACTGAAGAGTCTAGCAGCACAGAGACTGTGTGAGAGATACTGGAGAGTCTAGCATTACAGAGGCTGTGAGAGAGATACTGGAGAGTCTAGCAGCACAGAGACTGTGTGTGAGATACTGAAGAGTTTAGCAGCACAAAGGCTGTGTGAGAGATACTGGATAGTCTAGCAGCACAGAGACTGTGTGAGAGATACTGGAGAGTCTAGCATTACAGAGGCTGTGAGAGAGATACTGGAGAGTCTAGCATTACAGAGGCTGTGAGAGAGATACTGGAGAGTCTAGCAGCACAGAGACTGTGTGTGAGAGATACTGGAGAGTCTAGCAGCACAGTGACTGTGTGTGAAATACTGGAGAGTCTAGCGGCACAGAGACTGTGTGTGAAATACTGGAGAGTCTAGCAGCACAGAGACTATGTGTGAGATACTGGAGAGTCTAGCAGCACAGTGAATGTGTGTGAGATACTGGAGAGTCTAGCAGCACAGAGACTGTGTGAGAGATACTGGAGTGTCCAGCAGCACAGTGACTGTGTGTGAGATACTGGAGAGTCTAGCAGCACAGTGACTGTGTGTGAGATACTGGAGAGTCTAGCAGCACAGAGACTGTGTGAGAGATACTGGAGTGTCTAGCAGCACAGTGACTGTGTGTGAGATACTGGAGAGTCTAGCAGCACAGTGACTGTGTGAGATACTGGTGAAGCTCACATTTATGAATATCTTTAAAAATGTTGTTTTTGAAAGTATGATTTATGAAAATACAAACTGAAAAAAATAAAATGTGTATTTTTTTACAATAGACAAGAATATATCAGATAATTTCCATCATTATCACAATTATTTTTAATACTTTTTCATTTATATAATTTGTTTTGCTCTTGAAACATTAAATATGTAAACAATGTATTTTTATTTTAGATTGGACCTTTAAAGACCTTAATTAATACTTGACTCACAGATTGAATTACATTTATTTAAAATCATATATAACACTATAATTTAAATAAATATCCATTAAGCTGAATTTAAATCGGAACAAAAAATCTCTTTAAATACAATTCTTCTGGGTACTGTGTCACTGCAGTGGATAATGTCTATAATTATTGTATGGCTTCAGTGGGCCTTGTCTGGTGGACAGAGGCTGTAATGACTGTGTTCCTGTATTATTGGGAGCTGTTGTCACTAAAGTGGACAGTGACTGTATTGACTGTGTTCCTGTGTTAATTGGAGTTATATTCACTACAGTGGACAGGTACTGTAATAAATGACTTTAGAGAGCTGGGACTTGTGTTCTTGTGTTTCTGGGAACTGGGGTCAGTGGCTGCCAGGTGCTTCACTGCTGTGCTACTGAGGAGATGCATTTGAGGTGTATATCCTCATTCTCTGTGTGAACTGTGAACAATGTATTTCTTGCCTTTACCTCTCAACATCTAAATTGAACACATGATTGTCTGATTAAATTATATTAAAGCACAACATTTCTCAACAATACCAGATAGGTTTAACACGGACACACATACTGTGACTATTTATATTATTGTGATGTTGTCTTGAAAAACTGCTAAAAAAACAAGTCCTGTGGTTATGAATCTCTAAGTGAAATCCTGCTTATTTTTTATATTTATTAAGTCATATGATATTATGTATTAATTTTAATTTGTATTAGCCTTTCTTAGGTACTTGCATTTTATTATTAATTTCTGATGCACACACAACACATTGGAAAACAAATGTTAATAAAACTTCACAATATACCAAAAATAAGCCATGTCACCCTGTCTTTACGTAACTAAGATAAATCTAAAGCACAAATTAAATTATTTAGTTGTGAAATTGCAGTCAAATCCTGTAAAAGTATAAACCACAACTTCCATTTTTAAATTATTGTTGTAATATGACATAGTCCAGCAACTGTTATATTATTGCTTTTACACATAAGTTTGTAATACGACCCCAGTTGCTAATAATACACCAGCAATACTAAGTTTTCACAACTTATATTAAATTCTGCATTTTCTAACTTCTACACCAATTAAAAATGTGACCTTTACAGTACAGTATGTCTCTCCAAAGTCTTAACACAGCAAACCTTGTCTGCATGAAGCAGATAATACTAATATCAATTTTATTTTAACCCTTTAAAAACTGTAATAGCCAATTGTCCTAGGATTCCACTATTTTATGTTTTCAGCATTTTATAATTTCCATTATATCTCTTTATAAGGAAGAATACATACTAATAACTTTCTATCACAATAGAACACTAGTTTTCATAAAACCTAGAGAAAATACTTGTTTTAACAGCAACTGAATGTCACACAGCTTATGGCTGCATTAAAACTCAAGTCTTAATTCTCTAGCATAAACACTTTAATCTTTAATGACACATTTACTGTATGTATATCTGTTAATACATAATAAATCAGCAACTTAAAAGTTCTCCAGCCTTTAATAATAAACTGATTTCTGTTAATGCATCTGTCTGTAATAATACAATATCTGTGTCTCAATAATACTCCAGTCTTCCCCAACACACTAATTTCTCTTAATACATCGGTCTCTAATAATACCATATAGAGAAGACAAAGTTGAGCACAATAAAGCCATGAACAATCCAGGCTAAATTTTTCTGAATCAGCCTGTATGCTATTATATTATTATGGAATCATGTTTCTCATTTGTCACATGTTCTAGCATATCACTCAAACCGCTACTAACATATGAAGAATTTTATTATTATTAGTGCAACAGATTAGGATTTGTAAACAACTTTTAAAATAGATTTTATATACTAGTTTGTATATAACATTTATACATAAAATCACAAATTATCAAGAGAGTGATAATGACCAGTGTCTACTGTAGATGATTAACATGGCAACAACAACAAAAAACCTGCTCGTCCCAGCCTGACATAGATGTTTTCTACAGCATAGTTTCTAAATGTGTATAAATTATGTATTAATAACATGTTAATTAACCAACAGGTATACTGGAGAGATGAGTGTAGTAAATGTAGCATCAATCAATATTATTAATTGTGATTTATTTAATAAGATTACCATAGATTGTATTTTTTTTCTAAACTTGCAAACCCAGACAAAAATAATTTTGAACAATTTTTCATTTAAGCTTCATTTAAAATAAAATCTCTCAACCACAGTATTCTTTGCTCCTTTTCTGTCGAAAACTATAACCTTATGATTATATGTACGTTGATGGATGTGGAATTATTATTAATATGGGTGATTTAAAAAAATAAAATGGTTCTAGGCAATTTATTATTTTTCCCGAGTTATAGAACCTGAATGAAATTAATAAATTTAATAAATTTAATGAAAAATATTTAAAATACTTTTAATAATATTTTAGTAATATTCTGTAGAGGATTAATAAAATACAAAGATCTCAAACTAAAACTATTCTAAGCAGCTATTATGCTTCCTCACTCACACACTCAGAAAAAAAGTGATAATAATTAGTATAGTTATTTTAATTTTTAATAATTTGAATAACCTGCAAAGGTGATTTTCAAATAAACGTGAGAAATTCTTCAACCCACTTTTTTCTCCTTTTCCATCTAAACTTTAATTTCAGTTAATCTTAAATTTCAGACATGACAGGAAAAGACAGGACACTTACTGGCTGAGCTGTGCAGCACCAGGACAGCGAGAGAGAAGATGGACAGGCAGCTCTCCATTGTCATCAGGACAGAGCGCAGCTGAGACCCCTGTATTCACCCCTGAGCCCACAGGGCAACTGAGTTGCTGCTCCGCACCCTGGACCCCCAGTAACAACACAGCCCCCCGCCCCGCCAATCACACACAGCACTGCCTTTTCAGACTGACAGCAGGAACCTCTCACACAGGCGGGACGGCCAATCACACAGGGCCCTTTCAGTCTTCTCCATATATATCAGAGACACATCACTGTTTCCTCTCCCTGAAGACACTCCCAGCAGTGCGGAGAAGAGGAGAGACAGGAGCAGCTCTGTGTCTCACTGGAGGAAACACAGATACAGATACAGACAGCAGGGCTGCAGGTGCTGCAGGGGCAGGAAGAGATCAGATATTAAACTAAAAAAAATCTTTGCAGTTCTAGACAAGTATTATAATTTTAAATCAGTATCAAGATAATCAATTATGTATATATAGTCCTGTGATGCTTGTTGTCTGTATCATTGACTGGTTTCCTGAATATGGTCCTGTGTCTCTTGCTGTCTGTGTTCCTTGTTCTTTGGTGCTGTGGTCATTATAGTGGACAGTGACTGTAATGACTGTTTTCCCTTGTTTCTTGGTGCTGTGGTCACTATAGTGGATAGTGGCTACACTGAATGTGTTCCTGTGAACTGTAGTCACTGCAGTGGACAGTAGATATAATGACAGTGCTCCTGTGTTTTTGGGAGCTGGCGGTACTGCAGTGGACAATGGCTTTAATTACTATATTTCTGGCTTTCTATGTGTTATGTTCACTAAAGTGGACAATGGCTGTAATGACTTTGTTCCTGAGATTCTGCACCTATGGTCACTATGGTCACTGCAGTGGACAGTGGTTTTAAAGACCGTGTGCCTTCAGATCAGAGATTTGGATATTTGTGTCCTGAGAGCTGTGGTCTCTATAGTGTACAGTGACCACAATGACTGTAGAATTGTGCTGACCCTATTTCTTCCTGTGGGTTCCTGTGTCATTGTGATCTGTGATCCACGCAGTGGACAGTGGTTTCAATGGCTGTGTGAGTATCCAGTGACTGGTGTCCTGAATAAAGTCCTGTGTGTCTTGCTGTCTGTGTTAGGCAGGGTCCAGTGACTGGTGAGTCACAGAGAAGTTGTTGTATCTCCAGACAGCAGTGCCCTCTGGTCCTGTTCAAGGACAGTGTGAGGAGAGCCTGTCCTCTAGGGGGTAGTGAGGTCACTAAGGTCAGCACAAGAATACAGAGACAAGGTGGATAAAGTATGAACTGTCTGTCCAGTGGCTATCATTGGAGACCAATAATTTAAATGAAAAAGAAAGAAAAGCCCAGCAGTGATTGTCCCCTCTATACTGAGTCTGGTGGACAGCAGCTCTTCCAGCTGAGTGCCTCAGACCCTGAGTCTGTCCCTGTGCAGCTCCAGTTCACACAGATGTTCCAGCCCTCTAGTTGTTGCCTCAGTGTCTCTCTGTGTGGAGCTGACTGTGTGATTGAGACTCTCAAATAGCACAGTGGAGCTGAACTGATACTGATACCCTGATACAACCCCAGGCTGAACAGAGTGAGGACATGGCTCACCTCCTCCTTATTATTAGTAGTGTTAGTAGCTGTAGTGATAGCAGTATTTGTAGCAATAACAATACTTCTTACAGCACTAATTATATTAGTAATACTAGCTTTAGTAACATTAGAAGTAGCAGTAGGAGTAGCAGTAAAATCTTCTTAGTTGCTGTTGTATCAGTGGCAGCAGTAGTAGTAGCTGTAGTAGCAGTAGTAATAGTAGTAGTATTAGTAGTTATTCTATATTTTTACTCTTCAGTTCAACAATATAGCAGAGCTGTGTTGCAGCTTCACTATAATAACTGCAGCAGGAACAGAAGAGCAGGAGTCAGTTTCAAAGTCGGAAAAACAGCATAATGAAAATTCAGTCCTTGTTAAGACACCCAGTGAGAACACAACTCATTTCCTCCTTATTAATCATAGCAGCAGTAGTGTCAGTGGCAGCAGTAGCAGCAGTAACGGTAGTACCCGCAGCAGTAGGAACAGTAATAGCTTTAGTAGCATTAGTAGTAACAGAAGGAGTATCAGTAGTACTTTTTGCAGCTTCACCATAATAACTGCAGAAGCAGAAGAGCAGGAGTCAGGTTCAAAGTATAAAACAACAACAAAATTATTAATAAGAAACAATCAGTCCTTGTTAATACAGCCTAACAGCTGTAATTAAACACATCAATCCCTGATAGGCCAGGATGAAACATTTTCATATAATGACATGACAACATATATGTCCTTCTGTAAAAGTTGTTTTCAGCAAACCTGCATTTTCTCTTCACTCCCCTGTCTTTAGGAAATGGGCCTGTTTCCTCAGAGCTGTACTGGAGCTACAGGTCAGACTGCAGTGAGTCTGTGGTTTGTGCTCCTCTGAGCTCTTCCAGCACAGGAAGCCAGGCTGTACTGTGAAGCTGTGGGTATCAGTGTGATGAGGCAGCTGAGAGCTGAGCTGTACAGGGAGACACGCAGGAGAGCCCAGTGTTCAGAGCTCCAGTGCTGTATAGGGAGACACACAGGAAAGTCCAGTGTTTAGAGCTCCAATGCTGTATAGGGAGACACACAGGGATGCCAAGTATTCAGAGCTCCAGTGCTGCACAGGGAGACACAGGAGAGTCCAGTGTTCAGAGCTCCAGTGCTGTACAGGACAGTCCAGTGTTCAGAGCTCAAGTGCTGCACAGGGAGACACAGGAGAGTCCAGTGTTCAGAGCTCCAGTGCTCCACAGGGAGACACAGGAGAGTCCAGTGTTCAGAGCTGCGTGCTGCACAGGGAGACACAGGAGAGTCCAGTGTTCAGAACTCTAGTGCTGTACAGGGTAACAGGTTCTCTCCTCACACAGCTCTCTCATGGTCTCTCATAGGGCTGTACAGGACGGAATGTTCCTGTCAATATAGAGGCTGACTCTCAGAGCTCCAGCTTAGAAAAGCCTCCTGTCTCCTGTGGTCACAGTGTGGTTGAACACCTGCACTGTCTTCCTGCTCCTTCTCCTCTCTCTCCCCCATCCTGTCTCTCTCACAGTGTGTGCTCTTATCTGTCCATCTCTCTCTCCTCTCTGCTTACTCTGACAGTCTGTGCAGAGTATCTGAAGGGGATGGAACATTGCTTGGCAAAGGAAAAGACTTCTCAGAGGCAGAATAAAAAAAAAGTATCTCCTCTCAGATTCACAGCTCAGACTCACACACAGAGCTCTGAGTCCCTCAGTACTTTACCCAAACACCTACCTCCTGAACAGACAGACGCTCATCTCCATATTTCTCTTTATCCCGACAATTCAGAACCAGAGGACATTCAGACAATCAGTGCTGCTACATGAATAATATCAGACAGAACAGCCTGGACTCAGATCACATCTCCCCCTTTTCTCCTTCCTCACAGCCTCTTAGAGACAGAGCAGAGCTCCTGGTTCTCCTCTCTGTGAACTGGGCTCAGGGGTCACTGATCTGGCAGCTGTGGGCTCTGTTCCAGGTCAGAAGCAAGAAGTTTCTATTAACCCTTTCCAGGACATCCAGCCCTTCAGTATTACTGCCCTGATTCATTGTGTGTACTGTAAGTCAGCCTCCAATCATCTTTCAGAAACATTTTGACAAATAATTGAACAGCAGTCTGATTATGTGATTATTGTGACTATTTTGACTTATTATTACTTATTTAATTCAACCTCCAAACATCTGTCAGAAATGTTCTGACTCACAATTGAGCGATTATTATTACTTATGTAATGAACAACAGTATTTATACTCTTATCAGTGTATTATGATTCTCAGCAGCAGCAGACCGATGGTCGTGTCTACAATAGTGACTACTGTAGTTGACCAGTCTTTAGCTCTGAGCAGTGGGACTCAGATCACACAGAAGACCTGTCTGTGTGTGATTCCACACAAACCCTGGGATTCAGCAGCTCCCACATGTCTTTCACAGAGAGTCTTATAAATCTACAGTTAAACAGAGTCTGATAACAATTATACAGTTTATTCAATCATTAGTCCAGCTGTGGAGTGCTGGGAGGAAATAAAACCAGGAGATGCACTTGAACCTCCAGGATTAGGAGTCTGATCCTCCAGGCTTCTATTCTGTGGAGATTCGTGTAAAACGCTTAAAAGCGCTTATTATAGAGACCTGTGCTCTTTCTCTTCTGCTCCACAGGAGTATGCTTTATAACGCATTAATCTGTGAAGTAAACTGTTTTTTTCTGTTTAATGCATTTCATTCCTCGGGTTGTCGCTCTCTTTCTCAAGCTGTTATAAATCGCTTCTCTTCACAGCCTGGTGTGTTTTTTTTTTACAGATGTTATATGTGTAAGAAAAGCCCCCCGGGCTCCGGACAGGAGTCTCCTCCAGTGGAGACGCTCTCTGCTCTGTCAGAAAGAGCGCTGTGACGTCACAGACACCAGCCAGAGAGTCGGGATCAGAGCGAGACTGAGGGAGGCACGCTGAGCGCACAGAGGAGAGTTATTGATCACTAATCTATCGACAACCAATTAATTCAACTGAAGAACCGTAGAATAAACGATTAACTTCACCGATTGGTGAGTATTGATTATTTTCCTGTTCTTGACCCTGTTTTAAATATCTAGAAAACAGTCAATACCGCCTGTATCGATCACTTACCATAGTGCCGTTAGTGTTAATAATGTTCAATCCGAAATTAAAGAATGATTTTTCAAATTATTATTTAGGAATTGAATCCTAGAACTAGATAAATTTGTGTAGGTAACAGTTCCATTTGTTTACAAATCATAAGTATGGCAACCACGACGACACGCGACAAGTTACTGTGCCCGGCTGGGTGTCTCGCCTTCGTCACAAAGAGCGGCGTGACGTCACGGACAGCTACTAATACTAATGCTAGTGTATTCCTGTTAATATTAGTGAGAGTACAATTGGTAGTTTTAATATTAATGCTAGTATTCATGTTAATATTAGTGCTTATTATAGATTTACTGTTAGACTATTTACACTAGTAGTCATGTTAGTCATAGTGATAGTGTTACTGTCGTAATATTAGTGGTATTTGTGTTAGTGTTTGTTATAGTGTAACTGTAGGTAAGAGTGTATGTGATGTCCATCAGTGTGTGAGTTTGTGTCTGTGAGTATGTGTACTGTCTATGTGTGATTCTGTAAATGTGTGCGTATCAGTGTGTGGGTGTGTATCTCTGAGTGTAGTGTCTACAGTATGTGTGTGTCTGTGAATGTGTGCTAGTTTGTATTTGTGCATGTATGTGTCTGATTGTGTGTATAAATGTGTATGGTGTTAGTCAGTATGTGTAGTGTCTGTGTGTGTGAATGTGTGTGAGTGTGTAGGTGTATACTGTATCTCTCTGTGTGTGAATGTGTGTGAGTGTGTGGGTGTACTGTACATTGGGTTGCTGTAAGTGGAGCACTAATAAGCCCAAAGCTCTACTTATTATTTTACAAGAGAATGCACCTGACCAGCTGGACAGTATGCTTCTCAAAACGCTTTACAGGATAACAACAACAATAACAACTTACAAGTTCTGGGAGAAAAAATATTATCAATATTAATAATAATAATAAACGTTATTTTATATAGCGCCTTTAAAGGTAGCTTCTCAAAGCGCTTTACAGGACAACAACTGATGAAACAACAGTGGCTGGGGGTTGAAAATACCTGTGAAACCGGTTTGTTCACAAACAATGTACTGTAGGCACAGAGACTCAGTAGCAATAGCAATTACTGTAGCAATAGCAAAATAGCAATATTATGGACACACAACTGACTTTTTAAAAAAAAAAAACTTTTTTTTGACAGCTGTTTTTTGTTGACAGCTTAACACAAGTTTATCAGTGAAAAGACCACGAGAATTCTTCCTCCCCGCTACAATCTCAGAGTAGAATAGAATTTATTATTAGCACAATTTATTACAGTGCTAAATTTATATTATATTATTGATTACTAATAATTTATGCCAACACCTAGCTTTCTTAACACGAGAAGTACTACTGTAAGTAAGGGAACAAGTAATAGGAAGGAGACTCGGAGACCGCTTCAGAGAACACGTCAGGGCTGTGAAGATTAAAGATCTCTCCAAGCCCATTGTTTCTCATTTCACCTCTGATGGCTGCGACCACTCTAATCTCTCCGTCTGTGTTCTCAAAGATGGTTCTCCGAACTCATACATCAGAAAGACCACCGAAACTAAAATTATTCTGCAGCTAGGATCACACATTCTCCCTTCCCTTAATGACGGACTACTGTTCTTTTAAATTTTCTCCATTCATTTCACACCTCTCTGCACCCATTCTGACTTTAAACCTCTTGATTGGCCTCTCTTTCTGTCCCCTGCTCCCGCCTCTCACTCCTCCTCCCTCCCAACCTTTGTTCTCCCGCTACTTTACCTTTGCCTACTGCCCTGTCTCTCTCACACCTGAAGAAGGCTCCATGGCCGAAACGTTGTGTTCTCTTTCTTCTTTTTTTCAGTATGGAATAAACCTATTACTTGTTCCTTTGCAGCCTACGCATGCTGACGCAGCTACCCACCTGAACTACTACTGTAAGTAAGTACTGTAAGTACTTACTGTACTGTACTAAAGTACTACTGTAAGCAAAAAAAAGGGGTTTTGGAGGGGGGGAGGTGTCTTTCGCTGGAAGACTCACCCCCTTCTACTTTGAAAATACCTGTGAAACCGGTTTAATTCGTCACAGCCAGCACTCCCGCAGAGAGTGATGAAAACCGCGCAGACCCAGGAGAATGAACATTAATATGTTGGGCTTTTGGGCTCAGGTGGATTTGTGCCCTACAGTTCAACCTGCGGTACTGCTGTGTACTGTACATGCAGTACGAACATGTGTTATTTTGAAATATAAAAAATGTCAATATACTGTAGTGTCTATAATATTTGCTATTTTAGTTTTTCAAATAAATGTTTCTGTTTAAAGAAAACTCATAGCAATGGATTAATTGCTGGATTTGAAAACCCAACCTCAAGCTTATATTGTAAATCTGTCTCTTAAGCCATGACACCACTGAGGCAAGTCATGTGACACACACTGAAACAGCAATACAGATATTACAGTAATATGGTCGGAAGGTCAACCACATGTAAGACTTTGGTGCTTAAAATGTTTAGGGAGAAATGGAGTATTGGTGTGTATTTTTTCTTTAAAATACCAATAACAGCAACATACAGTTTACATAATATGTTTATGTTCCTAAATTTATATAGTTTATGACCTTTATGACCTTCGTTGTGCTCCTCTGCGTTTTATGCTTAGCTACTAAAATTTCCTTTAGTGGTAAAATTCCATATAAATATTCAATACTAAGTCGATTAAAATGTGCACAATAAAGAGATTAAATGATTAAATCTTTTCAATAACGACCAATACACTACATTATCTTCCATGTCGCATTAACATTGGAATGTTTTTTTTACAAGTATCAAAAGAAGCGATACGCAACCTGTCTCCTCTATAACTCTTCAGCTTACAGAGAAATTCCGCCAGAGCCTCACAACATTGTCCAATAATACTCTTCTCGTGTCTAATTTTTAGTTAAGCAGGATTTGAGCTGCAGACCATAACAGACCAAAAAACAGAATCCACCTGCGATTTGGGTGTTAACAAAATGTGTTTACAAAGAAAGTGAAATACAGTAATACTACCAGCTATATAGATACATAGATTTAGATATATAGATCCTTAAATTAATATCATTATTAATTTCTTTAGATACGTGATTACATATTATATTCTCGATTATAAAACAGATAATTCTGGTTCTGGAATCTGACTGGCTGACACCCTTCTGAAGTGGTACCATAATCTCTGGTATACGGACATTCCAGAAATATAACTTTTTACTGTGTGATAAATTTTTAAGACTACTTCTTAGCGTAGATAAGAAAGCGTAGATAAAAAGCTTGGATTCTCATGTATCTGATACAAATATCTTTTAATACAGTCTTTGTTGTGCTCTTGAGGATCCTTGTGATATTTTGAGCTCTGGTTGAATGATAAGTGTTGCAGTTTAAATAATTTTCGTTGTTAGAAATTATTAAATGCTCTGTTAAAAGCAAGGGAATTTTTATGTCCGTTATAGTAAAAGAAAATGCCTGACAAAGTAGGGCTTGGACAGTTTCCAGGTGCTTGTACAAGTGTGCTAGAGAAATTAACAAAAAAAGTAATTTATTCCTTTATCATATTGGCTAGCTAATGTCCTGTCCTCGTTAGTTAGATCAACGAAATACTATGGTGTTTGTCAAAGAAAAAAATAAAAGTATTTTTGTTTAAAATGACGGTTAGAAAGAATGTGGACCAGTGTAATACTTTGAGTTTACAGCTTGTCCAAAGTCATTCATTATTAATACTATTAGTAATATCTTCGGGAAAGGCTTTGATGCATAAAATATTTCTGCATAATTAAAATATTTAGGATAAAGGTAGGTTGTGTACTTTTGTCTATCTGAGCAATCTTGCTTTCATAAAATGTACCAGCTTTTTAATGACTGATGATTAACATGCTGTAATACACAGTTTAAATTTAAAAGGTCAAATGCTGTACATGAGAGGTTAAGCTCCCCCTGGCGGTTTTACAAGGTGATTCCGGATACTTTCCGGTATGACATCAAATGATGCGTTACACCGCGTGATACTGCGTGAAACTGCGTTTTGATGCGACACGCCCACCTTGGTGTACCACCAAATACCCCACCCATTTTGAATGGCTGCATCTGTATGTCGGTGCTGTGGGACACCTGGCATCATCTTGCACAATGAAATTTCGCAAGACCTGCAGCAATCAGGGACATTTTCCCTCTGATTGTTTAATGTCTCCCATGTGCTTACCACTATGAACCTTCTTGTACCACAGGTGCCTCACTCCCAGCTCTTGCTTTGTGACAGCAGTCGGATGTGAACAGTAGACTGGGCTTTCTGAGCCCAGTTGGAGGGCTGCTTGATTTGGGCTGTGGTGAACAGTGGGAAGGATACCCTGTGGAGATTGAGGAACATGGAGGTGTTTATAGACATCGAGGTTCCAGTGAAGCGAGCAAGTAGCCTGGCCCTGTTCATTATTAGAGACAGCTACAGTGGTGTGAAAAAGTGTTTGCCCCCTTCCTGACTTCTTATTTTTTTGCATGTAGGTTTGGATTTTTTTTCCTTAATAATAAAACCCTTCATTTAAAAACTGCATTTTGTGTTTACTTGTGTTATCTTTGTCTAATATTTCAATTTGTTTGATGATCTGAAACATTCCAGTGTGACAAACGTGCAAAAAAATAAAAAAATCAGGAAGGGGGCAAACACTTTTTCACACCACTGTATAACCTAATGAGATGGTTTCATTTATATTGTTTTGGGTATATTTATTAAAGTTTCCTACTTTGTGAATATTTGTATTTGTTTGTGAAATTAAAATAAAGTTCTTAAAAATAAATAATAAATAAATGGAAGGTTTTCTGAAGTCAGAAAGCCAATTTATTTGGTGGAAAAACAGATTGGTGAAGCTCCTCCTCTTCCTTACCTTACAAGGAGAATTACAAGGTCATCTCCAGAGCTAAAATCTAACAGTTGCAGTCACTATCCAGTGTATTTGTTTACATTTTTTGTTTCTGGCGTAGCTGTTATATTAATTATGCTAATATGTAACTTAACTCCAGCATGAATAACTAGAAGAGGAGATCAGCTCCATTCCAGACCATGAGACTTGTGATTGGCTGGGCCAGATCTCTCATTTGCATATTGGATTTGGAAATATAACACTAAACCCTCTTCTTGCATGGATTTAATTTACACCAAGAGTTACCTACTGTGTATTGCCACTTCAGTTTTTTATGAGTAGTTGGGATTAACAGTTGACAGGCTTTATTTGTTGAATTTTAAATCGTCTTGTATTATCACCCTGACTGGCCTGTACTCAAAGTTTGGTAAGGTACATGTGTTTTCATTTCCTTTACCAAGTGGAATTTTTGCTCTTTTAGTTTAGTCTAGAAGGCTTTCTGAAGTCAGGAAGCCCATTTTTGGTGAAAAAAGGTATTGCACTTGGATATCATGATAAAGCTGTGTGTTTCCATACAATCTAGCAGTTATGATTCCTGGTATTTGACTGTGATTCCCTGGGTTCAACCTTAGGTGTGGGAACGTGTCTTTTTTGCCTTTTTGTTTTCAATTGATCAGCACAGTATAGAAAATAGACCCATAAAGCAACATCAGCAATGAAAAATGTGAGAAAAGTGATCACTTGTTTTAGCTTGCTTTCAAAAACAAACCCTTTGATGTGTTAAGAGAATGTGATAACCACTACACTGCGCAAGGCGGGAATGAGTGACTTGCAGAGAGTGTTGAACTTTGAGAAAAGGACTTTTCTAAGGAATATATTTCCACTTTCTGAAGAGGAGATTTTCTCCATTTCTGTAGTCTGACCTCCTCTATGCTAGAGAGCTGTAGAATGTGGAGTCACCTATCCAGTTCTGGGAACAGTGTAGGTAACAGGTTTGTTACTGCCTGATGAGCACAGTAAATTAATACAGCAGAATAAAGACATTGTGAGCATTTGAAGAGAATTAACAATCTTTTACGTCTCGCCACATTCAATGCTGCTGTCATTTCTGTAATATTGTGATTATCATGTTCATCACACATGCGCAAGATCCCCTGTTTGAAATTGGGCAGAAACAGGTGTCTTTTTATCTTCTCACATTTTGCACTCCTGCCAGTGTTTTATGGATCTTGTTTTGTCTTATTGCAAGAATTCGAATTTCCTGTGTCATTCATGATCACATCACACAGCCAGCAGATCATGTCACCTTTCAGATAGTCATTCTTCTGCTTCCTAAATTTCCTAGAGACAGGTCTTTTCAGCAGAACTGACAAACGTGGCAAAGCAACCTGATAAGACCAGGTCCTAGAAGTCACTACTCAGTCAGTTACTACTGCCGAAATGCAAGCCCTTCCTCCAGCCTGAAGAAGTTGATCCTACATTACTCGTGAAGAAGATGTATCTACCAAACCTCAGAGAGCTGAGCTGGATCACTCCCCTTCTGAATGACGTTGCAGTAACACTCTACCACTCCTCTTCGTGCACTCATGCTGGAACTTTGGGAGGCTACTGCAGACAGCAGAGGTTGGATTGTACACAGAGGTTGAAATAGCTCAGCTGAGAAAGCCTTAGACTGATGCTCTAAAGGTCCCTGGTTCAATCTGGGGTTTTGGCATTTTGTTTCTCTCTGCAATGCCCTGTGTCCAAAGTCACACTTCCCTTTCTCAGCCTGAATCCCAAACTAGAGTCTTTGTGTCCTTGAGTCCCTCTTTTACCGACACTGATGAAGTACAGAAATAACTTAACATAATTTGCACTCCTTATGGTGTTTTATGGTGGGACCTGTATTTCTCTATGAATTTCCTTAGTGACAGCCCATTTGATTTCAATATATTTCTGGTGACGTTATTACATCGGTCTCCCCTGGTGGCTTGTTTTCATATCCCACTTCTGACAATGACTTTTCTTATGTCACTTTGATGGGAGTACAATTGGAAAAAAAAACTAAAATGTGTGTAGTTGTTTCCATATCAAACCTGTCTTCCATTTTATACAGTATTCCACAGGAGTGAATCAATTCCTTGTTTAATTTTGCAAATGACCCTGCTGTCAAAAAAACTAAATTCCCATGTAGCCAAGGAGTTGCTGAAAAGCAACTTCACTTTGATGTTTTGTGTTGTTATAACTAATTCATCTCCTTTAAAAACAATAGATTTCTGTAGAAGAAAGGTGTCTCACACTACAGTTTAAATTGTAAACAGGTCATAGAAAATGCTCCTTAGCTCCCTGTCAGGAATCAAACCCCACTCTCCTGTATGACAGGCAGGGATTCTCACCATGGTTAAATTGCAACCGTAATAATATTGACAACATTAATAAATGCATATATAATTGAAATTGAAAACATATCTAACACAGCATCTTTTCTGGTTATATACCACAATGCATTGCTGATATTTGTTGTTTGCCATTTAGGTTAAATACTGTCATGTTTTTCTCAGCAATCGTCTTTTGATGCGTAAGTATAAATAATGATAATACTATTTGAATACATACAGGTCTTAATATTATTTTGATTAAAATAGGAACAAGTTATAGGTTTATTCCATGCTGAAAAAAAGAAGAAAGAGAACACAACGTTTCGGCCGTGTAGCCTTCTTCAGGTGTGAGAGAGACAGGGCAGTAGGCAAAGGTAAAGTAGCGGGAGAACAAAGGTTGGGAGGGAGGAGGAGTGAGAGGCGGGAGCAGGGGACAAAAAGAGAGGCCAATCAAGAGGTGTTAAGTCAGAATGGGTGCAGAGAGGTGTGAAATGAAACTTCCAATGAATGGAGAAAATTTAAAAGAACAGTAGTCTGTCGTTAAGGGAAGGGAGAATGTGTGATCCTAGCTGCAGAATAATTTTAGTTTCGGTGGTCTTTCTGATGTATGAGTTCGGAAAACCGTCTTTGAGAGCACAGATGGAGAGATTAGAGTGGTCATGGCCGTCAGAGGTGAAATGAGAAACAATGGGCTAGGAGAGATCTTTAATCTTCACAGCCCTGATGTGTTCTCTGAAGTGGTCTCCGAGTCTCCTTCCTGTTTCTCCAATGTAGATGGCTGGACATTTACTGCAAGAGATACAGTAAATAAGGTTGCTGGAGGTACAAGATGCTGTCTGGGTGATCCGGAATTGTCCTGAGGGGCCTTGAATGAGTGTGGTGGTGGCTGTGTACATGCAGGTGATACAGCGAGCTCTGTTGCAAGGGAAAGTGCCTGGTGTGGATGGTTGTTGAGGGCGGTCAAGGGAGCTGTGAACAAGGAGGTTACGCAGATTAGGTGGTCGGCGATATGAGATGATAGGGCGATCAGAAAAGAGGGCCCCAATGGAGGGATCATCCTGTAGGATGGAAAAGTTCTGGTTAATGGTCCTGGGGATAGGAAGTGTGTTAGGGTGGTAAGGAAGCACCAAAGGAATGCGGTTGTTACGGCGGGAGTTCCTGATCGGGTTGATGGTGCTGGGGGTGTTTTTGGCTCGGGCAAGGGCCCTGTCAATCACACTGCTGGGGTATCCTCTGTTGATGAAAAATGAGTACATTTCAAGGGCTTGGTTCTCGAAGTCAATGTCGTCGCTGCATAATCGTCGTTACCTAAGGAACTGTGAAAAAGGAAGAGAGTTTTTAGTATGGTTGGGGTGAAATGAGCTGTACAGGAGGTAGCTGTGTGAATCCGTGGGTTTGTAATAAACTGAAGTGGACAGTCGGGGGTAGTTGATAGACAAGTGGATGTCTAGATTTCTACATCATTCTACATCATGAATTCTACATCAAATGACCTTTAACAGTCCTTTGATGTAGAATTAAGAAAATGGGGAATTATTTGATCCCATTCTCAATCCAGTAGTTTATGGACAGGCGCTCTCAGCTGACTGTGTGCAGGAGTGATGGGTGATTTGGAATTCTATGGGCTCAGTGGGACTCTGGGAGTCAACTCAGGGCTCTGCTGTAGATTCCTGTAGAACCGGTGTGAAATGATAATGTATCGTTGGCTGGTATTGTTAATGTAAAGTTTACTGGTACGTTTCGGCCAAAACATATTTTCTTTCTTCTTTTTTTCAGCATGGAATAAACCTATTACTTGTTCCTTTGCAGCTTACGCATGCTGACGCAGCTACCCACCTGAACTACAAATTGTATGTTGGCCGTTCTGTTACACTATATTGATGAATCGTACAAGATCATAGGATCTATAAGCCTGAAGACTTGTCTTGTACAGTGCCCTGATAAAAATCAAATTAATTACACTAATTTTTATGGAATCCCATTTCCGGTAGTGAGGCTTCCAGAGTACACGGATGGAATAGTGGATGGTGGGCTTTTAAATTTGTTTTTTATTTAAACACCAGAAATACAAAAACGAAGACAGAATATGAAATAAGATACAGAAATAGACACTTCACATCCAGAAGAATTCACAATTATAAAAGCTGAAACTTATACTTTTTAATTATTTCCATTGTCTGTCCTTTTTTACTTAAAAAAGAAACTCTTCTTTAGCTCAGCTGGCAAGGCCTGGGTTCAAGCCAATGCAGTGAGGCACGAACTAGGGTGGGAGCGGCGAGGGCACAAGCCCTGGAACCCGAATCCGTTACAATAACAAAAGGGCAGACAATGAAATATGGATTATTTCGAAGTCCCAGATGTGAGATAAAGTCGCAATTATGAGATATAAAGTCGGAATTCTGAGTTTTTAAGTCGCAATTCTCAGTTACTAAGTCGGAATTCTGAGATACCATAGCGCGTTTTTATTTTTACTCCCTCGCGGAAACGGGCTTCCATAGAAATGGTCAGATTCAGAGCCTTTGCAGTTCATGCTAATTAGAACAACGCCAGTACTGAACCCTCAGCACCGTACTGACTACTGAGCACAAGTTCAGCTGCTCGCCAGCTTTGTTACGCACAGTTTTGCATTGCTATTGAGCTCAGAGCAGGAGCTGATCTTCAAACAGTACAGTGTTAAAAAAGCAACATGAGCCAGGCAGGAGTCAAACCTACAATCTTCTGTTCCGAAGTCAGATGCGTTATACATTACGTCACTGGCCCTAATCTTACGGTGCTCAACTGCACCATAGTGACCTCAGCTCATGTTTTTTATCAAGTTTTATCTATATCTATATCTAGTTTTTCAAAGGTCTTAAAAAAATGTTTATCGCGATTGTGAAAGTTAGAGAAGGTGTACCAGCGCGTGCCTTTATATCGCCAGCTTCAGTCTCGCCTGTAGCTGCGAGAAGGTTAAAAGCGCACAAGTGATCTGTCTTTCATCAAAATAATTGCTGGAGCAGCAGGACGTAGAGTACCATCCAGCAGCTGTAGATGGTGCTCGGGGAAGAGCTAATTCTGTTTTCAGCACAGGGAGCAAGAATGAGCTCAGTCCGGCTCCCAGCAGAATCCATTCTGGTTTGGTTGCTGTCAGACTGTGCATCTGAGGCTTTTTGGATCGCAACGTGAAAAAAAAATAACAAAAAACAATTGCTCACATCGTGTTACTTCCACCAGAGGAAGGGAAGATATCACTTTAAAAAATCAGAACTGAATATTTGGATCCGGGGCCTCATACTTATCAAATTATTAAAATAATAATTATTTAACTATCAGATTGTGTTTCTGCAACATTTTGTGCACAGTATGCCATATTCAACAATAAAACAACAGTCACAACGATGCCTTTACACCCAGTCTGGGGTATTTTCCCCTTTTATATTTTTGCCACTTTATATCGAACCTGTTATACTCCCAGAAGTGCGCAGTAGCTTCTACTTAATACAAATATACAATTCACCGCTGGTATAAACAGATGTGTGCCATGTCTGCCTTTGTAAGCATTTGTTTAAAAAATAAGTTACACAATATGTTAAAAACACAAAAAGCACAAACTTAATAATACAACGATACAAAATCAAATCCAAATCATAAAGCCAATTAAGTACCTATCCTTTGAAAACAGAGAACACCTTTATATCTAAAATAAAAATGTGACATTTGTATCTACTTTTGAATTACTGTACAAAGCAGACAGAGTAGTCCCTGAATTCAAAGATCAGATCTTGGCCAAAACAAGACAATCGGACGTGAGCTGAATTTGGAACAAGAGCCTCTGCTTCGTCGTTTATTGAGCTTTTGATCAAAGTCTGAGTGAAAAAAGATTGGCTATTTTAACTGTTTGAATGAAATACACAAAGGGCACCTGCCTTCAAGCCAGAGTCAAACCAGCGACCTAAGGATTCCCTCTAGTTTCAACTACAGTCCTCCACTCTACCAACTGAGCTATCAACAGATGTCAGGAGCTGCTCTCTGGCACATACTGCCCAATGTAATGAAATGTTCCGGATGATTTAAATCCCAGATCGACATCGTTTCCAACTCGTTTCCTTAGTCTTGTTTACCTTGAATTTAAGCCACAAACCAGGATTCTACTGTATAAACTTCCGGAGATATTACAAAATGTTTGATGGAGCATCAATCATTCCAGGCGGAAATTGACTCCTTTTTCTTTCTCGAGGGATCATATTAAACATTTAATTTGGATCGAGAAGAGGATCACCATGAGACACAAAACAAACAGTTTCATTCTGTCTTTATTAGAATCTGTATCACAGCTAATGCATGTAAAGCCTTTAGTATGCGAGAGTGAGAGTTCAGTTATGCCAGGGAGTGTGAGAAAAGAGAACTGAAATTTAGTAAATTAATATTTAAATAGAGTGTAAATCTTCAAAGTGTCACTGCAAAATTATTACAGGGGTCTACAAGCTGCCGGACATACTTGTTTTGGGACTATTTCCAATAAGTACTGCATTAGTAGTTGTGTGTCCTTACTGGTATCTTTTAAACATTCGGTTATATACAAACGGGACAGAGACACAGTAATAATCCGATTTTAACGTGTCCTGCATTTTAACTTACTGAACAGATAAATTTAAATGTTCTGATTCAGAGCCCCTGCAGTTCGTGCTAATTAGAACCACAACAATACTCCTGAGTCCTGAGCACCACACTGAACAAAGGTTCAGCTGAACTCTGACTTTGTTCAGCACGACTTGTTGTTGCAGTTGAGCTCAGAGCTGGAGATGATCTCCATATTCTACCACACTAACTAGTCTTAAACGTAGTACACAGTACACACTTTTTCAAAACAATTTAAAATATTACACAAAGGCTGTAAAGCACACTCTAAATCGATCCAAATATTTGATTTCCGCGATCCGTTTAGGCAACATTAGGCAACGTGGCGCTTCTCCAGCAAAGCATTTCTCAGTTTTGTGAACTACTGGTGCTTTTAACACACCAACTTACGTATCTCGTCAGGATGGCCGAGTGGTCTAAGGCGCCAGACTCAAGCACTTCTGTCTTTCCATTGCTTGGGTGTTCTGGTCTCTGAATAGAGGCGTGCGTTCAAATCCCGCTCCTGACAGGTAGCTTTTCCCTCTCTTGCGTTTTTCCTGTCTTCTTGTGCTCGCTGACAACGACAGAAAGAAGAAAACGGAGAAACCGGCTTGCGGGCACATGATGGGCAGGGAAATGCTTCGTGAACACTTCAATGTGATTAGCAGAAAGTCAAATAGGCTTCGATTTCTCCCTTAAGAACTGTTTGGGGTGCCTGTAATCGAGTAAAGATTTACGGTCAAGGTATGCATTCAAAGGTGAAAGACCGAAATATAAATCCAGAAGAAGATGTATTAAAACATATTGTAACGCTTACTGCCGACAGGCACTGTGTAAGAGCCGGCGTACCAGAGCAGGTGATGTCACCGCCCTTCCCTGTGATAGCAGGACTACAGCTACTGGGCTGTAGAGACATCTCTCTTTAGCTCACGGGGCTGGGTCGCTGCAGAGAGACGCGGGAGTCCCGCGTTCGAGCCTCAGTCGGGATGGGGCCGACCTAATGCCCCGTTGCGTTACAATATCGTTTTCCTTGCATTTTCCCTGTATTTCATTAAATGTGGCATTGTGAAATCAGCCTGTAGCCCTACGGAATGCAGCCACTCTCCCGGTGACAGCGGCAGGAGCCGAGAGGATTAAATCAGAGCTCGAACAGAGAGTTAAAAAAATATGGGCAACTAGAACATAGATCATAGAACATTTTTATTAAACTTTCCTATCTGCTTGGCCTTACTGAAGTATTTAAGCTGCATTTTAGCTTCTATTTATATACTTTACAGTAGATAGTGTTTAGTAAGAGAAGAGAGATACAAGCGCTAAACCCCCACAATAACCAAACCTTAAGTAAAGCAGGAAGATCAGTTTCTGCTCGAGACAGCCGTTTTCTGAACTGTAAACCTTCAACACTGGCTTTAGACGCTGTGTGTCCGGACTCAGAGGTTGTATAAGAAAAGACTCGGAGAGCTGCAGTCGCGGCTCATTGCTCTGCGCTCCCCGTGCCCTCCCTTCTTCATTACCTTCATACACTCCTCTCAAACCACAGCAAACTCCTGAAATATTTCGGTGAACAGATACTGGGTCTTTCTTTCCGAGATATCATAGGCGAAACAATAAACACGGTGAAAACAGGAAGGTATTCTGATCGTATAGAGAAATGCGCAAAAATAAATTTCCTAAAATCCAATAAAATCTAGTTACATTCTGATGCTATTCTGATGTATCTGAATAGTTTTGGCACAGTTGTTACAGCAAAGAGACAAACTTTTTTTTTAATTTCATTCGAGCTGTAGTTTTGAAAATGTTTTTTTCAATTCTCTAAATAATACAAACACAAACACCCGTTGTAAGCGTCTGACCATTGATATTCTTGAATTACAGTATAAGCCCGTACACACGCTGGCAGGCAGTTCAGCGAATATGATGCCCCTGCAGGGGCCGAATATTAGACAGACGTATACATACAGTCATCGTGTGGAGTTTATTCCTCCTCTGCCGCAGTCTTTGCCTCTTGTCACATTTGCGCTTAATTGTCGATTTTTTGTATAGAACACCGAATATCTTGAGGAAGCCTGTCAAGCGAAGACTGATGGATTATTGAGGTGCAAACACTGGTTCAAAATCAACACCCTCTGCTATTGCCGTTGTTTCTTTGATAGTTTCTTCAAATTCCTCATCTGACCTTCAATATCGAGGGATATTGAGCATAATACCATACAAATTGTAACTTTCTTTTGATTACCAGTTTTATTAAAATGCCACCCCCTTTTACAGTTATTTTAGATGTTTGGCAAGGCGTAATATCCCCCCTCTCACCCTCAGCTAAAATATTGTAAAAGTACAACAACATTACATTATATTTAACAGCGTTTATGTTAACATTTATATTCAAATTAAGGTAAATATACGAAAATATTAAAATAGAACTCCGGCGATCTGTTGTTTTTGCTTGTCAAGTTCTCAAACAATTTTGCATTGTTTTTTAAATTACTTTAGCTGAAGATGCAACAGGAGCATAAGTGAATTCTCCCGCCACTCACTGGAACATATAATTCCATGGGTGAATACTAACTGCTTGCAAGTTGCCAATGTCGGTAATTATTGGAAATTCCCGGTAATGTTGACTCTGGTACAATTGTTTACTACTGCAAATATCAAAATAGTTCAGGTTTTGCGGAACAATTAAATTTTTGCGGTGATGATGTTTACTATAGGAAGAAGTGCGTCCCTGGGTGGGATCAAAAAACCCACCTGGGGGTTAATAGCCGAAAACGCTAACCGATTGCACCACAGAAATGCTTACACCTTGCTTTTTTTCATTTACATACTTTTGGTGAACAAAAAAATTCGCTCGCATTTCATCTTTCGCAAGCTGTATGATTTAAAAAAAACAAGTTGTTCTGCAAAGGAAATGAATAAACGCATTAAACCAAATCAAGACCTCTTTGAGTGTCCCAAATTACATGTTCTGTAAAACAAGACAGGAAAAAAAAGGTACCCCTGGAATTCGGATCCAGGATTTCCTCTTCATGAAACAGGTGTTTTAACAAGCTTTACCACAGCACCGGCAGAATACTATTCTTATACAGTTGGGTAACCACCCTCAAACCTTTGTTCTCTCGCTATTTTACCTTTGCCTACTGCCCTGTCTCTCTCAAACCTGAAGAAGGCTCCACGGGCGAAACCTTGTGTTCTCGTTCTTCTTTTTTTCGGCATGGAATAAACCTATTACCTATTCTTATACAGCCGCTTGGACACACCGCTCTGAGACATCTGAAGTCGATGTGCGCTGAGCCTGGTCGCCGAGAAAAATCATGCCCAAGGGGGGTGGCTCTCGTGACGAGGTGGCCGAGTGGTTAAGGCGATGGACTGCTAATCTATTGTGCTTTGCACGCATGGGTTTGAATCCCATCCTCGTTGGTTTATGTTTTCGACTCGTGATCCGTTTCTAAGTCGGACTTGCTTTCTTTAGCTACTGTAGTAGAGCAGTAATATTTCTAGCGTTGGCTGAACATGGCTTACAGCAGTAGCTGACAGATATAGTCTCTTAATATTTAGGTTAAATTTATGCTTTGTACTGCTTTCACCTGATATTAATAGTAGTCCTGATGACCGATTTAGGGACAGGGCGCATCTTGAAAGTGTTCTTGTTAATTTCAGTTTGGAAAAGATGCACTCACCAGAAGCAGAAACTGGTCGTATCTGCAAAATGCGCAATGCAATAGCAATGTCTTGCTATGAGTCCTTACCTGTTACAGGAGGCGTTGTAGGACTTTTTTAGCTCAGAAAAAGCTATCAATTCATCTTACATTTCTACTCCATCAATATTAGCAATGCTATCTTTACTAAGCTCTAAATATAGCTCTAAATAAATGCTAATTTTAAAATACATTTTAAAATAAATGCTATTCCATATGTTGTAACTTTGTGGTATTTAGAAATTTTATCTGAGGATGCAAGGGAAAGTATTATACAACTGTGAAAGAGGCTTGTATTTTAATACAATTTTCGAACAAAAGAAAACCAAAATCCCTATGATATTACCGTCAATATCCCTTGATGTCAACGTTCAGTTGAAAGATTTGAAGAAACTCTCAAACAAGCAACTGCAGTAGCAGAGAGTTTTGATTTAAACCGATGCTTGCAGCTCAATACTCCATTAATCCTTGAAAGAAGCAAAGACAGGGATATTTTGAGTGTCTCCATGATCCTCTTCTCAATCCAAAAGAAAGGTTTTATATGATCCTGATCCCACTAGAAAAAGGGTCAATTTCAGCCTGCACTGATGTCCCTTCAAAAATTTTACAAGAACTCTGGACGTTTATACAGTGGAAGCCTGGTCCATTTCTTCTTCTGAACGAGACTATGGGAGTGAGTATTTTGACGTCGAACTGGGATTTGAATAGAGGAACACTACACTACATTGGGCTACATGTGTGACAAAGCGTTTACTTTCCGACCTCTCGATAGCTCAATTGCTAGATCTTAAGACTGTAGACAAAAACAGCGGGCATTTCTTATGTCCCTTGTCTGAATCCAGTTTGAAGGATGGTGTTTTCTTGTTCCTTAATCAAAAAGTGAAAATTGCAAATTTGTCTTTCACTTTGATGTTCACCCGAAAGCTCAGTATGCAAAGAAGTAAAGGCTCCTGTTCTGGATAATCCTCACGTCTGATTGTTTTGCTTAGACCTTTAAAATGTACACTGTGGACTGTTTGCTCTTCCTAACACAATTAAAAAGCCGCCGACAAACGTAACGATCGGGAGTTTAGTTCAGTGATAGCGCGCACTTAAGACGCTCCGTTATCTATCGCCGGCATCTCTGTATTCTTTTTAAACGCGATATTGTTTATTCTTCGTGTGTGAATTTCAGGGAGACTCATAAACCCTTTGTCTGTTTTTAAGATACATTATTTTAAGCCAGACATAATGAAAGCGCTGAGTCGGCTGGCTGAGCACGTTGCCTCCTTTACATTCAATAGGAGCCCCGACACTAAGAGAAACGTATAGAAATGGGTTTTATCCGGCACTTTTCATGTCCAATGCGCTCGACATCTCCCACGGGCGACAAAGTTCATTTATGACACCTTTCTTTCTTCTTTCAGCAGGAGTAACAATAATGGCAACAACATGTTTGGAGTTCGGCATTTCATTTATTCTGCGGAAACATCGTATCGGAATGAACTGCCTGAGATAAAAGAGTAATTGCGGTTTCAGATCGTTTTTACAGAGCATTGCGTTGTTCTGTTCATGCTGACTACACGCTTTAGATATGTCATTTACTGCAATCGTTGCTTTTCCAGGTTTTTCTGAAATTCCTCGCATTTGAGCCAGTACTAAAACATTTCATTCCCGTCGCTGAATACATCGTGGAAACGGTATTTGCAACGGAATGCTGTCACACATGAAACCTTTTCGTTATTCGGTTCTGAAGTTTGAAAATGAAAATAAAACGGGGGTCACTTCTTAGGCTTGAAAGAAGTCCAAGCAGCATAAAAACCCGCGAATTCTCACAAATTGCATTGTGCTGCACCTTTCTTCTGCTGCTGTTATAAATATGCCTTAAACATTTGAATGCATACCTTACTGCTGCTAATCACATTCACGTGTTTACGACGCTTTTTTCTGTCCGTTATGTTTTTGCTAAGGAGTTTCTCCGTTTTCCTCGTACTGTGATTGTCAGCGAACACAACAAGACTGAAACAGTGTAAAGGCAGGTAAAAAAAAAGACAGGGTAAAACGCCTGACTGTCGGGAGTGGGATTTGAACCCGTGCCTCTATTTGGAGAGCGAAACACAAAGCTTAAAAGACACAAATCTGTGAATTCGCTGTTTTAAACGGCTCGACTATCCTGAAGAAATGGGTAATGACAGCACCAGTTGCATCCGATTTTCCATAACTTTGGGACGATTGATACGACTGGACGAACACAATTTGTGGCGTTTAGCATGACATGGAAAACGGTACCGGAGCATTCGGGTCCGGACTACCAGACTCAGAAACAGTTTTTACCCCCGCACTATCAAACTATTAAACTCCCAGCCTCTCTCACTCTCACCTAACCTCTCACCTATGATCTGAACCTCACAGTGCCTTCTTTCCTACCAAAAACCCAAACACACATTGAAAATCTACCTCTACCATACATGTCAAAAGCTCACTCTCCATCATTTCTATCCCTTTATTTCATTCTTTTGATGCATGTTTTTGCACATAACCTGTTACCTTTTTGTTGTTTTGCACACTGCTTGTTGTTGTTTTTTGCACAACGGCTGTTGTCTCTGTCTTTCTTTTGTTATACAATTGTATTGTTGTTGTGATTTTTTCTTTTCGAGAGCTAGCTAAATAGCATTTCGTTATACCATATACCTGTGTATGAGTATAATGACAATAAACTTGAACTTGAACTTGACATAGTCTTGCAGGCAGTATATTATTTTATCGTTTACTCATTTAAAAAACCACGGTCTTCTCGTTCCTAAGTCAGATTTTTAGTGCTTTCGAACGTTACTTCCAACCTGGACTGACAGCTCACCCGATCTGTTTGTGATCAGACCATGGAGTGGGGGGCTGTACCAAGCGCATGTTCCTTCCCAATGCTGAGGCGATCATTCGGAAGATGGGTGTGAAGAGAGACAAGCTTTGTCGACTAAAAAACAAGGCAGGATATGCACAAATACTAATCACTGGCGACAGTTATGCTCTCTTACTATTGAGACTCCTACATTGCGAGTTTTTTTGAAGACTTTGAAACTAAAGGAAAGCGGTGACAAATGAAACAGGCACCTTACCACTTGGCCACCGCGCCTTTGAGGAAACATGGGAATAATGTTGTTCAAATTATTATTTTCTGAATCTGGTTTACATCGCCTGGAGGCAGCAACAACAATAAAAGGGATACTTAACAAGGAGATACGCTGTAGCAGTGTGACTCCAACAGATGCTCCTGAAGAGGCTGGAAGTTTAAGCCAGCTCCTTAGAGCGCTCGGCCGCGTTACACTCAACAGCGGCTCTTCAGCTCTTGTTGTTTGACCTAGTGGTTTTATAACGTGTGGAAACGACCGCAACTTCGTTTTCTGAGATGCTTTCTCTCACGTGGTGAAATCTCGACCTCTTTGGCATCTCTGGCTTTAGTTCTTCTGTAGAACACCTCTGCTTATAGTGCCCTTGAAGTCATTTTATTTTTACAGGAAGATGCATTCCCTAACGATCTCTCCTGTTTTAGAAAGGCTTCATAAGGCGTGTTTGATTGAACGGACAAACAGTATACTAATTGTACAATGCAGATCTATGCGGCATTCGTACTGGATTTGACTGGGATTCTGAAATACTTCTTGAAAAGGTATTTAGACTTTCTTGAACCTATAATAAAAACACAGACCTGAAACTCCCTAGCTTCCAATCTCTGATGTTGCTGTCCTTAAACTCGGACGTGACGTTCTGCAGACGTGTGCATAATGTCCTGTTTTCTTGCAGTGTAGACATTTTCCTGTTCACGCTCCGCATTCATCTGCTTTGTGCGTTATTAGTCCGCACCTGTAACATGTAATGTCAGCCGTCCCCTGTTCTTCTATATCTCTAGCATGACTGCGTCCTGCTGCTCGGCTTTTGTTTGTAAAGTTTGAGCGAGCGCCCCGTTCAGTGTCACTTTGTCACTGTGGTCAGAAAGCATTCTTGAATTTGCTTGAGCTGCTTCATGAATTCTAGCGACTGTAAGAGCTCTTTCTAAAGTCAGCCCTTCCTCCTGCAGCAATTTATAGTCTCTTATGTGCACATTTTTCCACAAGTTGATCTCTTATCATGTCAGTTTCCAATACTACAAAGTCACAAGATTTAGCCAGTTCTCTTAGTGTAGTCACAAAAGCATCAACAGATTCGTCCTGAGACTAAGTTCTCTGCCTAAATTTATGCCGTTCCAAAACCACTTTTCTCCGCGGTGTAAAGTAAGCGTCTAAGGCAGCTACAGTCTGTTCATATGTACCTTTTTCTCCAGGGAGGTTGGCGAAAATCCGCTGCACGGGAGCCCCGATACAGTGCAGTAATGTAGCACGTCTCACGGCATCCTGAGCTTCTGTAGATCCACTGGCTATTTAAAAAAATCTGTACGACTCCATCCATATCTTGTATTCCGTATACAAATCCGGAGCTCCGAGGTTCAGTAGAAGCGGTGGAAAAAGCTGGGCATAAGCAAAGCTTCTCGGCGCGGCTGCCATATCTTCCATGGCGCAAGCTAAACGAAAAGTTCGAAAATTCAAAAGTTCGTTTCTACCAGCAAGAGAACTAAAATCTGCAGTGTTCTGCTCGCTTTGAGTCCGTCAACCACTCATCTCTCGTCGCCATAAATGTTGTGTATCTTAATAAAGAGACGTTTTTATATTATTTTAACTATTTTATTAACTACACAGATCACGCCCTTACACCATATATTCCTGCCTTCTACTCTCTCGTTCTGTTGTCTCGCGATGTCTACTCACTATACCACATTTAGCATGACTTCTTGTTGCAGTTGAGCTCAAAGCTGGAGATGATCTCCATATTTTAAAGATAGTCATAAACGCTCAAGAAGTAATTCATGTCAGTTTGAAGTCTGTTTCTGTTGTCTCAGCTCTTGATAAAGAAAAGCCGTGCGTGGGAGACTCCCTCTCTGAAGAAGATTGCCGTCACCCTGCGAGGGAGAAGAGCCATCAATCACCGAGGCAACCACTGAGACAGTTAACATTAAACACGTGATATGCGAGATGTTGCGATTATTTTCCCGCTTAAGGCTTCTATCGTTTCTACTCTAACGAGAAAGACCTCTTTATTAGAAGTGAGATTTTATCAAACGTCTCCAGGGTTAACTGCGACCTGAACGCAACGCCTAAGACCACCAGCCATCTTGCCTGTACTGAAATATTTGTGAATATTTTATTTCATTATTTGTGAAGCTTTCAGTTTAGTGCGGAGTTCAGAAGGAGGATTCGCTCGCTGAATGATCTCTCAGGAAATCCCGGGTGAGATTCAACAGGTGTTTTCTGCAACAGCCACGCCAAGTGTGAAGCAATCTCTGGATTTCCTGAATTTTAACTAAATTATTAGTTCAAATAATTTAGGATTTAACAGAACTAAAAGAGGTACATTTAAAACAGCAGCGCAACTCTGGAGCACGTCGAGTGTGCCTGTATTTAATTGTGTAAACCTGGCTCTCTCTGGACAGGAGCAAAGAGTTCTCACTCAACAGAAGATTACGATGTGAGCACTATAACATAAAGCAGCTGGAGATGCCATGGATTGAACCCGGGACCTCATACATGCAAAGCATGCGCGCTACCACCGAGCTACATCCCCGATGAAACAGGTAAAGGAACAGACTTAGAGATGTGCAGATGCTCACTGATCACAATCCACCACTCAC
Source organism: Lepisosteus platostomus (assembly GCF_059453375.1). Lineage (NCBI taxonomy): Eukaryota > Metazoa > Chordata > Actinopteri > Semionotiformes > Lepisosteidae > Lepisosteus > Lepisosteus platostomus. Next base: position 58,424,495 of record NC_142615.1, read on the forward strand.
GAAGAATGCCTGCAGTTTCCCACTTTCGCGTTTACTCTACTACAGAGTAAATTCATGGGAATGAAGAAATAAGGAAGGAAAAATAATTGCATTGAAGCTTCAAAAGACTGGGCACAAATTAATCTATTATTTTTGTATCCAGTCACACGTGCGACTGTGGTTAATCCCCAGACGGGGAAGTGCTTTTTTTCTACCTCCTTACTCGACTGTCTTTCAATTCTGTTTTATTTGAAAGCTTTTTGCATCTTTTAAGTGCTCTTGATTAAACTATGCATAGAAAAACAGCACTACTGATGATTTTCATGGACCGATGCACACTTATTCTGTACAACTCGAGTGATAAAACCCTGTCTGCAAATATTGTAGAAGAAAATAAAAGGGTGAAACAACGCCCCAACCAAAGGAATGGTAACAGGGAGGATCGTGTTCTTATTTGATAAGTCCTTTTGAGATGTCTTGTCAAAGCACACAGGCGTTAGAGCTGAATAAGTTACTTTAAGTGGTGTTTTTAAACAAAGATGGAACATGTTATTTCTATACCAGGAAGAAAGGAGCAGACTTTAACTTTAAGAGGCAAAAACGACACCTTATCAAAGTTAATATTAATTAAAATGACATCACAACAAAAGAGTGGAGACTTGAGTGAATAAAATTAGTTTTCATTGGACGTCTGTGTCTCCATAACTTTGTAGGTGAGAGAGAGGATTGTGATAATTTGCAGGTGCTTCTCAGAAGTGCGTTCCTGGTACAGGCGCCTTCCAAATAATTGAGTCGGGTTTGAATCCCAGCCAGTACAAACCCAAATCTTTTCAAGATAATTTGTGGTCCGCTAACAAATCTTTTGAAACACTACAACAGGTAACACCCCGTGTGAAACATCATGAACATCTGTTAAAGCCTGAGTTTTACATACTCTAACGTAAATAAACGTTAGTGTCTACCGGTGTGTGAGCCAATTTCTCCAAAAAAATATGTGTTAGTCTGTCGGGAGGCTGTGCAGGGTGTTAAGAAATAGAATTTCTAAAAGACAGGCTCCCTAAGCTTAACATCAAGGCAGAAAAAATGCTGTTTTCTCTACAGAAATGCTCTTTACATTTCAGCACTGCTGCAACTCCCTTTATAAAGGGTGTGCACACGTATGGCATTGTACAACCAAGGCATTGAAAGTTTTTTTTTAATTATTGTTCCAAAAAATGTTCCATTTGTTTTCTTTTTAATGTTGTTGATTAAAAGATTTTATTAAATGTGAAAAAAATCTGAATGTGAAAACAGGTCAAAATGCTATTGAAAACAATCAGTAATGTGAGGAAAGATGGATTGTGGGAGCCCCTTAACTACCCATGTCATGTTGTATTTCTCACTCATTCTACTGGGAGTGGTGCCGTCGCTTCTGGATAAAGTCTGTCAGTGGTCATTCCAGACGGGTCAGGTATGACTGCTCTTCCGCACAAGAGACACGTGACTTGCGAGGATCCCGACAGTGTCTTCCTTCTTTCAGAGCCCGGATAGCTCAGTCGGTACCCAGTGGGCAAAAGACGTATAATATACGTCTATTAAACGCATACCTTAGACGTCTAAATGTGGTCCGTGTTTAGACGTTCATTATACATAAATGGTTGGAGTTCTATTATACGGATAAATTTAGAGGACTATTATACATATATGGTTGGAGTTCCGGAAAAAGTATTTTCGCAGTAATTAATTTACAGTAATTAATTTACACGTGTATAATAAATATAGTAAACATAATAAATATAATATAAATATAATAAATAAATATATATAACAAATATACTAAATATAGTAAATATAATAAATTAATTACTGCGAAAATAATTTACTTCGTACACTGTGCAGAGTGCCGTATACTCCTAGTTGCGGCACATACATACAGTAAAAAGCCTCAGGCACTGTGTTAGATGTGTTTTCGACGTTATATATGCGTTTATTCATGTCGTCGATTTTACGGTTGCAATTCGACGTTGATTATACGTCGAGGCGACGTATATATACGTATAGCCGTAATTTCGCCGTAAATATACGTATATTCGACGAATCAATGCCCACTGGGTAGAGCATCAGACTTTTAATCTGAGGGCCCAGGGTTCAAGTCCCTGTTCAGGCGGCTATGCCGTTCTTAAGTCTATTGTGAATGTCATTCTAAGTAGTCTCTTATCTTTCACTCTTCTAGCTGTACTGTGGTTATTTTAAATGTCCATTACTTGTATTTACAGTAGTGTATTTAGTGTTTCATTTCACAAACCGAAAATGTTCAAGTAGATCTTGTCACTCTACTCCACGTAATCATCTAAATTAAATCACAGTAGAGTACAGAACACGCAGTGAGGAGCTCACACAGTGAGTACTCTTGAATACGACAAGAGGAAAGGCACACTGCACATCTGCAGAACATCACGTCCGAGTTTACAGTGACAGCAGAGGTTAGAAGCGAAGTAGTTTTTTATTACTCGCTTGCTGAACGATCTCTCAAGAAACCTCGGTGGAGATTTAACGGGTGTCTAATAATCACGTTCAAAAAGATGACGATAAGTTTTTTTTTAACTAGGTAGCCTTAATGGCAACACGGTGTGAGTAGATCTTAAAGCAGCTGCAGACAGAGTACCCGTAATGGCAACACATCCGCATAAGAAGCGCTTTCGGGTTCTGATAATTTTTATTGAGCGCTGCTCTAAGTACCACAGGCAAGATGGCTGGTGGTCTAAGGCGTTGCGTTCAGGTCGCAGTTAACCCTGGAGACGTTTGTTAAAATCTCACTTCTCATAAAGAGGTCTTTCTCGTTAGAGTAGAAACGATAGAAGCCTTAAGCGGGAAAAAAATCACAACATCTTGCATTTCACGTGTTTAATGTTAACTGTCTCAGTGGTTGCCTCGGTGATTGATGGCTCTTCTCCCTCGCAGGGTGACGGCAAACTTCTTCAGAGAGGGAGTCTCCCACGCACGGCTTTTCTTTATCAAGAGCTGAGACAACAGAAACAGACTTCAAACTGACATGAATTACTTCTTGAGCGTTTATGACCGTCTTTAAAAGCTGAGAGCAGGTGAAAAAGTCTTTGGAAATGAGGAAATGACAGCTGACAGTAAACAGAGCTGACGCTCAGCTGCAGACAAGCGCTCCTCGTTAGTATAGTGCTGAGTACCCCCGCTTGTTGCGCGGGAGACTGGGGTACGTTTCTGTGACAGGGCGCTGGTTTAATTTTTTAACAACCTGACTTCACTTAAAAAGTGTGTACTGTGTACTACGTTTCGGACTAGTTAGTGCGGTAGAATATGGAGATCATCTCCAGCTTTGAGCTCAACTGCAACAAGAAGTCATGCTAAATGTAGTATAGTGAGTAGACATCGCGAGACAACAGAACGAGAGTAGAAAGCAGGAATATAAGGTGTAAGGGCGTGATCTGTGTAGTTAACAAAATAGTTAAAATAATATAAAAACTTCTCTAAATTTAGATACACAACATTTATGGCGACCAGAGATGGGTGCTTGACGGACTCAAAGCGAGCAAAACACTGCAGATTTTAGTTATCTTGCTGGTAGAAACGAACTTCTGAATTTTCGGACTTTTCGTTTAGCTTGCCCATTGGAAGATATGGCCGCCGCGCCGAGAAGCTTTGCTTATGCCCGGCTTTTTCCACCGCTTCTACTGAACCTCGGAGCTCCGGATTTGTATACGGAATACAAGATATGGATGGAGTCGTACAGGTTTTTTTTAAATAGCCGGTGGATCTACAGAAGCTCAGGATGCCGTGAGACGTGCTACATTACTGCACTGTATCGGGGCTCCCGTGCAGCGGATTTTCGCCAACCTCCCTGGAGAAAAAGACTGTAGCTGCCTTAGACGCTTCCTTTACACCGCGGAGAAATGTGGTTTTGGAACGGCATAAATTTAGGCAGAGAACTTAGTCTCAGGACGAATCTGTTGATGCTTTTGTGACTGCACTAAGAGAACTGGCTAAATCTTGTGACTTTGGAGTATTGGAAACTGACATGTTAAGAGATCAACTTGTGGAAAAATGTGCACATAAGAGACTATAAATTGCTGCAGGAGGAAGGGCTGACTTTAAAAAGAGCTCTTACAGTCGCTAGAATTCATGAAGCAGCTCAAGCAGAATCAAGAATGCTTTCTGACCACAGTGACAAAGTGACACTGAACGGGGCGCTCGCTCAAACTTTACAAACAAAAGCCGAGCAGCAGGACGCAGTCATGCTAGAGATATAGAAGAACAGGGGACGGCTGACATTACATGTTACAGGTGCGGACTAATAACGCACAAAGCAGATGAATGCGGAGCGTGAACAGGAAAATGTCTACACTGCAAGAAAACAGGACATTGTGCACACGTCTGCAGAACATCACGTCCGAGTTTAAGGACAAGTATCCCTTTTATTGTTGTTGCTGCCTCCGGTTTACATTTGGCGATGTAAACCAGATTCAGAAAAAAATAATTTGAACAACCTTATTCCCATGTTTGCTCGGAGGCGCGGTGGCCAAGTGGTAAGGCGTCGGTCTCGTAAATCGAAGAGCGTGGGTTCAAACCCCACCCGTGCCTGTTTCATTTGTCACTTCTTTCCTTTAGTTTCAAAGTCTTAAAAAAAACTAGCAATGTAGGGATCTCAGTAGTAAGAGAGCATAACTGTCGCCAGTGATTAGTATTCTTGCATATCCTGCCTTGTTTTTTAGTCGACAAAGCTTATCTCTTCACACCCATCTTCCGAATGATCGCCTCAGCATTGGGAAGGAACGTGCGCTTGGTACAACCCCCCACTCCATGGTCTGATCGCAAACAGATCGGGTGAGCTGTCAGTCCAGGTTGGAAGTAACGTTCGAAAGCACTAAAAATCTGACTTAGGAACGAGAAGACAGTGCTTTTTTATACGAGTAAACGATAAAATAATATACTGCCTGCAAGACTATGTCAAGTTCACGTTCAAGTCCAAGTTTATTGTCATACTCATACACAGGTATATGGTATAACGAAATGCTATTTAGCTAGCTCTCGGACATAAGTAGTACAAAGAAAAAAACACAAAAACAAAACAATTGTATAACAAAAGAAAGACAACAGCCGATGTGCAAAAAACAACAACAGGCAGTGTGCAAAACAACAAAAAGGTAACAGGTTATGTGCAAAAACATGCATCAAAAGAATGAAATAAAGGGATAGAAATGATGGGGAGTGAGCTTTTGACATGTATGGTAGAGATAGATTTTCAATGTGTGTTTGGGTGTTTGGTAAGAAAGAAGGCACTGTAAGGTTCAGATCATAGGTGAGAGGTTAGGTGAGAGTAAGAGAGGCTGGGAGTTTAATAGTTTGATAGTGCGGGGGTAAAATTATTTTCGAGTCTGGTAGTCCGGACCCGAATGCTCCGGTACCGTTTTCCATGTCATGCTAAACGCCACAAATTGTGTTCGTCCAGTCGTATCTATTGTCCTAAAGTTACGGAAAATTGCATGCGACTGGTGCAATCAGCACACATTTCTTCAGGATAGTCGAGCAGTTTAAAACAGCAAATTCACAGCTTTTTATAAGCTTTGTGTTTCGCTCTCCAAATAGGGCCATGGGTTCAAATCCCACTCCTGATAATCACGTGTTTTACCCTGTCTTTTTTTACCTGCCTTTACACTGTTTCAGTCTTGTTGTGTTCGCTGACAATCACAGTACAAGGAAAACGGAGAAACTGTTTAAGGCTGGTTTATAAAAGCAGCAGAAGAAAGGTGCAGCACAATGCAATTTGTGAGAATTTGCGGGTTTTTATGCTGCTTGGACTTCTTTCAAGCCTATGAAGTGACCCCCATTTTATTTTCATTTTCAAACTTCAGAACCGAATAACAAAAAGGTTTCATACTGTATGTGACAGCATTCCGTTGCAAATACCGTTTCCACTATGTATTCAGCGACGGGAATGAAATATTTTAGTGCTGGCTCAAATGCGAGGAATTTCAGAAAAACCCGGAAAAGCAACGCTTGCAGTAAATGACAAATTTAAAGCGTGTAGTCAGCATGAACAGAACAACGCAATGCTCTGTAAAAACGATCTGAAGCCGCAATTACTCTTTTATCTCGGGCAGTTCATTCCGATACGATGTTTCCGCAGAATAAATGAAATGCCGAACTCCAAAGATGTTGTTGCCATTATTGTTACTCCTGCTGCTGTAGTTTTAAGCTTTAATCAGTGGGTATGTAATGTTGTAAAGGGGCTGGACTACTATGTTCAGTCCAAATTCCACTATGTGAATTTATGCTTTTTTAATATAAGCATTAACAATACAATGCGTGCTCAAAAACCGTTACTTATTAGCTTAAGAAGCGGCAGTGTTTTGACAAAGTGTGGTATTCGAACAGAAAATGCTGAAGTGTTTAATACTTGCTTGTAATCAGATCTCCCTCGATTTAGACAAACTCTTGTTCGGCCGATGATTTCAGATCAAAATCTGAATCAAATGGAAAGAAAGCTGAATTACGCTGGGTACTGGGTATCACTGTTACGCCATCAGGTCATGCTAGGAGGATTGGGGGGGGGATCAAATTGACACAGAGGGACCCACTGTGGGGGCTGAACCCACAGTTCTGAGATTAAGAGATTCTTGCTCTATGGACTGCGCCTATATAACTCTTGTGCTACAGCAGTAATGCTTCTGGGTGTGGATGAACATGACATAATAGACTGACAGCAGGAACACGTGGCCCACAGGCAGTGACAGTATCGCTATATTTGGCTGCAGTATATTGTGTTAAGAGCAGCAATAACTTTCCTGCAGAGATGGGAGTGCCTTTAATACAGCTCTTTCAATCAGACAGAGTAACAGGAACTGACCTAAAGTTTCGGCTGTGGATCCGTCTCCACATAGGGGAAAGAGACAGTAAAATAGCGATGAAGAAACAGAAAGATTTGTGCTCGCTGCAAAGTAGCAAAGAGGTGGTCAGACACATAAAATAGCTTGGTGATAATTTGCAGCGACAGTTTTATGTTATTTAGCACACGGATTTCTCTTCATGTTCCTTAAGATGTGTAATTTGTATGTTGGTTGTATGAGAACATGTTCTTCTAAAGTCCTGTCAATTGACAGTGGAGAGCTTGCTGGTGCAGTCGAACAAATCTGTGTTATATTGTTAAAATAGATTAGCTAATGAGCAACGAGAGTATAAATGAATTCTCCCACCCTCCATTCGAAGATAAAACTCCATGTGCGAGTCTAAGTTTCCTTGAAGCTACTGATGTTCGTCATTATTGGACATTCCCGGTGATATTGACTAAGGAGCTCAATTTTTACTTGTTGTAGTTCAACATGTGTAAAACATTCGTATCCCCTGCAAATATCGGCAAGGTCAGTGATATTCTCAACAATTTGTGCCATTGCAATTCGTGCAATTCATGCCATACTTTTTCGAAATGTATTCTGACATGCCAGGATCATATTTAAAAAACTGGTGCCTTAAAATTTCTTGCACTTCAGGATTTTGATAGTCTGTTACATTGTCTTTCACACGTCGGTGTCAGAACTGTGAGACATTTTCATAATCGGGGGGAAGGCCGTAGTAATAAGCAGAAAGTGCAATCACCTTTTCTCAGTGTAAGTCCGTGTTGTGGTGAGTTTTTAAAATTGGTTTGCCATTTTCTGAAATATATTCCATACAAAAATATAATTTGGACAGTCGCTATTTATTTGGATATTCCCTTTCAGTGAAGATGTCTACAGTATTCCAGCCGGATTAGTACTGATCGAAGAGAGCCATCTACAGGCGAAAGGCGACATAACATCACAGCAGCACCATTTAAGGTGGAACGAAAAACACGCATAAGAAGCTGGCGAATAAGAAGCCAATTTAAGCCTCGTAGCAGACCCTGGGAGGCACGCTCAAAATAATCATCTTTCCCAGTACTTCAGAGTCATATTTAGATCGCTTTACTGCATGTTATTTGATTGGTGGGAGATGTGAAGCCATCGAACCTGTACTGCGCTTTCACATTGAAATTGAAGCCATTTCTCATGCTTTCTCTCAGTGTCCGGGCTGCAATTGCGTGTAAAGGAAGCGACTTGAAAATGAAACGTGTAATCACCTTACAGAGGGTCTTCACGACGGGGTGCGTCAGCTAGTTCTCCATTATTGTCAGTTTACTGGACTTCTGAAGAAACCTATCTACAACGAAGATACAAACTGCACGGTTTAAGGCACATGAAGAGAACTCTGTTTGCTGATTGACTCAAAAAATGTCGATACAAATAATCTGCCAGTCTGATTTACTTGTCCGACCACCTCCCTCCGTCCCCCTTTGCTGTTAGCACAATTCTTTCAGTTTCTTTTCTTGTATTCTCCTTGCTATTTTAGTGTTCCCCATGTATAGATGGATCCACAACCGAAACCGTTTTCACCCTGTGTTTTTGCAGCGTCAGTCTGTATGAGGAGCATATCTTGCACAGCTCCTGTGGCGCAATCGGCCAGCGCATGGTACTTATACAGCAGTACACAGCGGAGTTGTGAGTTCGAGCCTCACCTGGATCAGTGTCTTTAGCTACTGAAAGCAACTGTCAAGTTTAGATACTATTAGGTATCTGATGGAGATAAATTAACATCAAACGAAGAAGTAAAGGTTTACTTCGAGTCACAATCAAATAAGGCTCCACAGCTGAAACATTGTGTTTCCTTCTCTTTTCAGCATGGAATAAACCTTGACTTTTTCCTTTGAAGCCCATGCATGCTGACGCAGCTCCCTACTTAAATTACCATCAGCTGTGTACCTCCAGCTGACCTGTACACAAATATATGAGAGAGGTCTACTGAGACGAGAGGAGCACTGAAGACTTGAAAAAGCTCTCGCATTAGGCTCTGTGTTTTTGTTGTTCCCCAGATTTGTTTTTAATGTTCTTTTTCTTTTGAAGTTGTTGCGTTTGTTTGTTTTTTTCGTAGTTGTTAGACTACTACAGGGATTTACCTAGGTTCCTGGAAGACTTCTTGTTTTATGTTTGTTGTGTTTTCGGGTTACAACAATTTTTTTCTATTGATAGGACCCCACGCATTACTATGGGAGTAGTTAACTTTAGTTCTTACATTGTACCTGAAATTACCACATAAACTACTACTCTGTTTCCCTTTTTTTAAAAGGCACAAGTGAAGTTTGTTTTTCCTTGCTGCTGATTGGTAGCTACAATGGGTCAATTGCAATAACTTATATACAGTACAATAACCTTCACTGAAATTTGTCAGCTACTCTGTACTAAATCTGTTCTCAATTGCAACAAACCTAAAATAACAGCTGCTGCCTGTTAGATGTTACTGCATTAGGAGTCTAGCTTAAACCACCTCTTCATAGGTTTTAAGCAACTCAGTAGCGGACTAAGCAGAACAATTGATCACATTAGAACTGTCTTGAATGTAATGGAAATAATGTACTCATTAAGTAACAAGGTTATGCACCACTTGCTTGAAAATTATTATTATATTTAACTAAAATTGCTTTCCAGACACCACAAATATTCACAATGAATGTTATCATTACACGTATTTATACTTGCATTACACGTATTTACATTAATACTTACATTACACGTATTTATTAATAAAAGTGTTATTAATAATTAACTTCCATGTATATCTTTATTAGTAGCTGTATTACAAGTAATGCATATACAGTCTTTATTATAGTTAGTTTTCAGTTATCCTGGGGAGGAAAGAGAATGGAAATTAAGGAAATAAAAATTTAAAGGGCTTTTAAGTCTTCAATGTGTCATAGCTGTGTGTTGTCATATCTGGGTGTTAATTTAGTATATTTGTTGCATTAGTTATTGTGATTTGACACTAAACTTGTGTTTCTCAGGAGAAAGCAGTAAGATTTTTTTTTTTGAGGGTACAGAAAATTGTATTGTACGGCCAAATGTAAGGTTACGTTAAGAAAACATTATTGTTACCTTTTGCAACGTTATTTATTTAAGACGGTTCTTCAGAATAGTGTCCCTTACGTATCTGTGACTGTGGTCCAACAATAATGGTGCTGAAATAGCCGGAATGTGTGGGAAGAAGATGGAGATGGAACAGGAGGCTTATTCAGTCGATAGAAAGGTTGTGTAGGACTGAACACACTACGGTTATGGTACTGGGTTTAAGAGCATTACGATCCTACAGTCTCCTGATCCGTAATCAGATGCGTTATCCAATGTACCACTGGCCCTTGTACCGCATTCCTCAAGTGCACCACTGTGAGCTTGCGCCGCTACAATAATACATCACCCCAGTCCAAATTTTCTCAATTAGGTGCACGTTTTCTATGTGTATTTAGTTAATAAGTCTTTCATTTTGTCTGTTTTAAAAATTGCATCTCTTTAAAACAGACAAACGAGTTTATGTGTTGTGCTGAAATTCACACATGAGGGCATTCAAACGAAAGAAATCACAGAAAAGATATCACGCTTAAAAAGAAATCAGAGTGGAGACGCTGGTGATAGAAAACAGAGCTTCATACGATGCATGAGATGCTTTACCTCTGAACTAAACTTGGCTCTTTAATCGTGTTAGGAAGAGTGTATAGTCAACAGTGTACATTTTAAAAATCAAAGCAAGATAATGAGACACGAATTGAATTTGGAACACGAGCCTCTCCTTCATTGTTTAATGAGCTTTTGATGAACATCTAAGTGAAAGACAAATTCACTATTTTCACTTTGTGATTAAAAAACACTTTTATCACACGTTAAGCACTCCTGATGGTGTCGAATAGTTCTCTTTTCTACCCTCATCATTTTTGAGGATCCCCAGCTAAAATATCTTTTTAAACTACAACAAAATTGCAATATTTTAAATACTATTTAAGTTTACATAGTCACATTCCCAGTGATATTGACTTAGGCGCTCAACTATTAACTTCTTGTAGTTTGACTTTAGCCAAAAGTTTGAAATCTCTGCAACTATCAGGATGCTTAAGGACATCCAAAGAAACCCCATCACATTTAGGGGAGACGGTGTTGAGGTCCGATTAATTTGAAATGCGTCTCTGGGGACTTTTGATTTACCAACGTTATGTTTAACTGAAGGATATGCAGACTGACCGTGCCATAAAAACTAACGCACATCACCTTTTTTCTACATTCACAGGTTTTTGGCTAAAGACAAAAAAATCGTTTTTGTTTCCTTGCCAGCTGGCAGTAATTCCTCTGCACTGACAAAACAGATGAGTATTTTATCTTTCGCAATTTGTATGGATTTTTTTAAAAACAAGTTGTTCCAAAAATTAAATGAACACTTCCATTAAATTAAATGTAGAAGCATGTTGCTTTCCATAATGATAAACTGTGTGGCAAGACAGGCACCACTGAGACTCAACCCCAGGATCTCCTGTTTACTAGGCAGGCACTTTAACCAACTAAGCCACAGCATTCTCTCATCCTAGTGTTAATCCCGCATCAGCAGGGTCAGCTTGTCAGCACGCCTGTCTCCATTTGGTGGTTTGAGCTGACGTTGCCATGACGTTGCCATTAAATGCGACCGAGAATACTCCAACCGGCGCGCCGCTACGCCTGCCGTCGGAGAACTAAGCCATGGCACTGGCATCAGATATCCCTTTTACAGCCACTTGGACACATCTCAATTGCTCTGAGACACCTGCATTCAGTGTGCGCTGAGCCTGCTCGCTGAGCAAGTGACGAGAAATGGCTTATGTCCAAGGAGTTCAATATGCTTTTTATGTTCAATGGGGTGTCCACTACAGCTAACACTGAAGTGCAGCACAGGCTCTGTGGTTTGACATCTCACAAGGTAAATGTTGAAATTGTAGGTGGAAGAGGAAAATTACCCTTGAGTATGGGGAAAGAGGCAACTCATGTCCGGAGGGGGCTGAAGTGTGTATGGAGGTGGCCTAGTGGTTAAGGCAATCTCCTCTTAATACATGATACTCTGCACAAGTAGGTTTGAACCCCATTCTCCTCGAGGAAGGGCTTTGACACATTTTGACCTTTTTAAACTTGGTGTGCTTTCGTTTTGTTTCTTCGCTCCTGTACTACAGCAGTAATATTTCTATAGGTGTATGATCATGGTAGGCTGACAGCAGGAACACGTGGCCCACAAGCAGTGACAATATCAGAGGTGTCTGCAGTGTGTTGGTTTGTAAGCAACGATAAAATAACTTGACATGGAAGCAGGTGTGCCTGCATTAATACAGCTCCATCGAGAGGAAAAAGTAACACAAGAACCGACATAAATTCAACAGCACGTTTCTGCAGCTGAAAACGGAACCTACTCCACGTGATGATTGAGCTCACAACCTCGGTATAACTCCACTATAAAAGCACCACAACCTGACCAATTGCGCTACTGGAGCAGCACAGCACAGTAGCACATTTTCCTCAGTGCACTCAAACAGTGCTTCTTCCCTAGCCTACCAGCTTCAAGACTTTTTTAAATTGATCAAAGATTCATTGGAAAAGGTTTGTTGATGGGTCAGGTGGGAATCACACCCAGATTCACTGCTTGCAAGGCAGCTATGTTCATCATTATACCCAGGACTGGCGCCAGGGGAATGATCTGTAGGGGGGGTCTGAAATCCTGAGGGGGGTAGTGATATTTCGGTTTAAACGGAGCCATTGCAACCATCCAAGTGAATTCTCGCAAGCATGCCACTGATTAGTATTTCATGTTAGAAGATAACGACAAGCAATCTGGTATTTAGTGATGAAGAACAGTTCCACGTTCATCAGAACTCACGTGATTATTTTTGCCTGGAGCATCAACCATATGTGTTCATTTTTGCAACAACATCAACGGTAACGAGGTTCTGAATCATTAAGAAATCATTGTAAAACCAACAGAAAGTACAAACTTCTATAACTACAGTCCTAGTTATATAACGATTGTAAGTATAAGGATAAACTACTGCAAGGCATTGGTCCACCTGAGCAAATAAGGTCATAATAATGTTGACACCCCAAAACATAGACACTATGTAACGTGCTGTTCCTGGACAGATAGCCCTCCTGCACATCAAACAGTCTGATGTAGTAACTGTGAATTCGGGGTTAGTGTAGTTATCTGACCATTGACAAAGTACAACTATTTTTTACGGCTCAAGTTAAGTAAGTGAAAGTGTTCAAAAACTTTTTATCCAAACCTTTTATCCAAAACTGAGGGGGGTGGGACTGTTCAGTTGAGGGGCAATTTTGGCATGCCAGTAACATTTTGACAAAACGTCCAAGAGTTACGAAAACACTTACTTTGTGTATAAAGTATATTGTGTACACACTGTAAGTTCAGAACGTGAGAAATACTGCTCAATATGGGATCCTGTCCAGGAATATCAGGGCTGTAAGGGGGTCAGATCTATAGATGTAGTAAACACATTAGTGGAGACAGTGTGTCTGCTCTCTGTGTGAGAGCCGGACAGGAAAAATAATCTGTGGTCTGGGAAGAAGAGACCCTCGTTGGAAGAGCGGCGCTTCTCACAGGAGAGAATGAAAAAAAAATATTTTTCTCCTTGGGGGAATTAAAAGCACTTATGGGGAGTGGTGTGATGGTAGTGCATCTGATACCACATCAAAAGGTTGTGTGTTCAAATCATGTTGAGATCGGATGATGTATGTTCAGGTTCAGCTGGTGCCGAACCCAGGAATTAGACCTTGCAGTTTGGTTTTATCTGTACACCACATAGATAATCTAAATGAAATAACAGAGCAGTACAGGACACGCATTCAGGAAATTACACAGCAAGTCATTTTGAACATGACAAGAGAAAAGGCACACTGCACATCCGTGAAACATCACGTCCGACTTTAGAGACAGTTACATCACAGAATGGAAGTTTCAGGCCCCTTTTTCATTACAGGTTCAAACTAACCTGAAAGTTACAGAGTTTTAGGTCACTTTTGTATTAAAATGTGTCTGAAGCCTATAAATATAATTTGCCCTTTTTTAAATTGTGGATGAAATCCAATCCCATGTACCAAGACCTTACAGTATATTCATGTTAATTAAAATGACTAATGCTAATTGGACATTAGCTGGTGCTTTTGTAACGATTTACTATTTCATGCTGGAAAGAAGGAAACCCGACCAACGTTTGCTTTCAGGTGCGGTTCATTCACATAATGGACATCTATTTCTGAGTAGCCTGATTTAAAAACACACGAACCCGGTAGAAGTAGAAGTCGAACCTCCAATCTCATGATGCAAAATCAGACGCGTTATCCATGAAACCACTGGCCAATCATGTAACTGAATTGCACCATGGTGAGTTCAGCACTGCAACTAGTAATTACTAGTAATAGTAATAATCCCATCCTAAATTTCTAAGTGAGAAACGTGTTTTCTACATTTTTATCAGTTTTAAAATATCATCTCTTTAATACAGACAAAGGGTTTGTGTGTCACTTTGAAATTCTGATTGATTTAGAATTCAAAGAAAAAGATGTTTTCTTGAACAACGCAGTGAAATTATGACATCTTTCACTCTACTTCTCTCTTGTAGTAAAGCAGACCTTGCAGTGTGAGCATTTACTCCAGTAAATTAGGTCATGTATCATGTTAAATCACTTCTTCAAAACAAAACATTTCCTGGTGCAGGTTTTCTCCATGAAAAAAAATACATTTTTCCCTTACATGATTTCTTGGTTTTTTTATTGCCAGGACCTACCTTTAGCACTCAATAGCGATATTAATGGAGTAGAAATGTAAGGTGATCTGAGCCAAAATAGTCCTTACACGCCTCCTGGAACAGTGTTTGTATTCATAGCAAGTTATATTCTTTTTCAACCCCAAACGTTGCTATTGCATTAAGCTTTGTGTGACCATTAGAGGTTTCGGTAGCTTCTGGAGAGCGCACTTTTCCAAACTGAAACCTATAAGAACATTATTCAAGACGCACCATGTCCCAGAATCATTCATCGGGACTAGGATTAATATCAATGGAAAGTACTTCAAAATAAAAGATTTAACTGAAATATTAAAAGAGTAGGAAAGCATTTAAAGTAGAAAAAAATCAGTTCAGATTATATTTAATTTTTTGAGAAATGGGCACATACATCAGCTCAGTGAGCAGTGCGAGGTGCTCTTCTGGAGATGATGTTAAATTAGTTAAAATCATGTGATAGTTAAAAAAGCTTAATACTTAGTTAAACAGCCAGCACAAATGGTTGCGTTTGTGATTATGTCACTTCTCTACTACAGCAACGTCGGTAAAAGACCCTCTGAAAGCAGTAAAGCTCTGCACAACTGAATTCGTTGCTATTTGGAGAAATCCACAAACTCGTGTTTTTCATGTGCTTTAAAAGACAGCCATACTCACCGACAAAATAAAGACACTGCTGCTGGTTTTTTCCGAAGCACAGTTGACCTTTCTGAGCCAATTGATGAAGCTCACCCAATGAATACTATAGCAGAAGGTGGAGGAAAGTGCAACTTTGTAACTATCGCAACCACAGGAACAACTGCAAGAAGTAGAATCAATTTCCCATCGAATGGTGGTGTTGTTTGAGGTACGCGATGTGAACGTGTGCAGAGAATCCCACAATCTCTTCAAAACTTGGACAAAGTATTTCTGATAGAGCGCTGTGCGCAAAGATTGAATAAGCTTTGCTCCTGCCAATGATTCTGCGTGAAAAAGCACAGCATTCAAGTTTCACAGACAAATGCACCATGCCTACTGTAGCGGCGAGGCTTATTAATAAGAAAGAATTAAGTGTTCTGAGCCTTCCCAAATGAGGCCCCATTTCTCTGTTCATCTCTGTGGTGCAGCCACAGAGAAACTATTCATGCAGGCTGATTTAAGGTTCCTGATAAGGACAGCTCCCAAAGGGGGATGCACTTAGCTAAGCCTGGCTATCATGATCAATGGTCATCCATTGGTGCCTATCTGTCTAGGGAGTGCCAGTTGGACATCTGGACTGCATTCCTAAGTGTCAGGAGTAAGTGACTCATATCTCACCTTGATCAACCAATCAGGGGCTGGTAGGGCCGAGTAACCCACATGGGACTCTGATGCCCATGGAACTTTCAGCCAATCAACGAGCTGAAGTTCCTCCAGGTAAAAACAGGCAACACAGAGATTCAGGGAGATTCAGTGAGATCAGTAAGATTCTGGAGAGGATTCTGTGGACTGTTCTAAAGGGAATTCAAAGGAGAATTCCAGGGCAGGACGGCCCAGGAGCAGAAGGCTCCCAAGGGCAGGACATTCTCGCAGCGTGCCTCCTGACCATCCTGAGACTCAGCCCGGACAACCACGGAACGGCCAGTGTGTCCGAGTGCCAGAACTTTCCTTTGTTCTTAGAGTCTAGAGTGGAGGTTGCCAGAGAGTAACCAGCAGCAGGCCTCGTGAACAGGTCGGAACTGTGGACAGCTGAATCACTATTCAGAACTAGCTCTTCATCAGGAATGAACCGGTCCTCTTCCTGACTTTCTGGGACCCACAGTCATCTTTTCTCCTGTGCACAAACTTTGCTAGTTAAAGCCAACAGTGAGCATCAGCAGTGCACCGTCGCAAGCCGCACAGCACAGCCTGGCACCGAGCCAGAGAGCGCGGATTGGAAAGCAACAGCCTGCAACTGTTTCTTTGTGCCCGCAGGAGATCTGAATCCCCAGAAATTGGATGAGTATTCAACTTCACTGCATTACAGCTTGAGAATTCAATTGTTATCCAAACCAGTTGATATCAATTTAATTCCTAAGAGTTATGTACTTGTTTTGAGTATCTAATGTAGAAGTTGTAACCAAGTTCACTTTACGAAACAGTCTTAATGAATGATATACTGAACGTATGTCCTCTTGATATGTGTAACACTTTGTAACTGATTGAATATATATCTTTTGTATTTTGATAACCCTCTCGATAAGATCTGTTAGGTTTACATGCATATTCTATGTATTAATAAATGTATCCTCGTGTATTAGCACCTGTGTGTGTGCGTTGTTTGAGTTATGTCACATGGTTGGACTCTAAAGCCATCAAAAGAATCAACTTTGTGATTTACTGCTACAATTAATAATTGTCTCAGTAAATGCCCAAACCCTACAGAACTGGTGCCTTCAGAGAGCCACTACAGTTACATATTTGGTGTCCCTGAACGGCCGTTTTTTCTTACACTACAGAACCAATTTTAAAAACAATTGCGGCACACTACGATTCACACTGACTCAAAAGTGATCACGGCAGATGTTGTTCCCTGCACAATGCTGAAGGGACCAAAGAGCATTGCTGATGCTTTTTTATGCCTTGATGTTAAGCTGACAAAGACTATCTTGAAACACCTAGTTCAGTCTCTCGACAGACTGCCAAGCAAAGCTTTTACCCATTGACGTCGCAATAGAAGGAAGGTCTTAACCCACCAACACTTAGCAGCGGCAAGATTCAAACCTAACCCAGTGAAGAAAATGGAGCACAAACCCAGCACTTAGACCACCCAGCCACACTCCTTACACCTTACTCTTTTGGAGAAAGTCGGGTGGGTTCAGCTCTTGTTGTGCGACGCGTGGAAATGACTGCATCTTCGTTTTCCGAGATGTTTCCTATCACATCTTTGTCAGCTCTGAATATAGTGCTTCTTTGGAGCAGGCTTCAGACCTTTTATTTTATTTATAAAGGAGGGCCATTCAGAAACATGTAATTCCTGTTTTAGAAATGCTTTGGGCGGTGTGTTTTATATAATGCACAAACAGTATTCTGATTGTATACTGTAGACCTGTGTAGCAATCATACTGGACGTGACTGGGATTCTGAAATGTTTCTTGAAAAGGTATTCAGGGCTGCTTGAATCTATAATAAAAAAGTGACCCGAAACTTCCAACCTTCCAATCACTGATGTCGCTCTCCCTAAACCTGTACGGGATGTTTTGCTGATGTGCAATGTGCCTTTACTCCTGTATTAAAAACGACCTCTGTTGTTGGGCGGAGTTGAAGGAGAACTAACTGCACAGAAAAAGTACGTAACGATAAAATATTTCTGCGCGTGAAACACATCAATCGTTCAGCATTTCTAAAATGTTTAATTGAATTGACAAAGAAATCCTCTCCTTAAACTTCGAAAAGGATTATCTGTTGAGCCAGCAGGCGTAACACTGCAGTTGCCCGTTTCTCACAGGTGTTTGAAGTTGTGGATAACATTTAGCAGGTTTGGCACCATGGCTTAGCTGGTTAAGCCGCCTCACTAAAAACCAGGAGACCCTGGGTGTGAATCCCAGTGGTATCTATTCGTAGACAACAGGCCACTCATTGTCAATATTTATGGAGCTTAATTTAAAGACAACGGGAGAAGCATGAGTTACAGCTTTCTGTAGCTGTTTTATATAGCGATGTATTGGTTGGCTCTGTGGCGCAATGGAGAGCGCATTGGACTTCTAGGCTTTGATAGAATGAAGTCATTCAAAGGTTGTGGGTTTGAGTCCCACCAGAGTCATGTATCATTTTGATTCAACCTTTCAAAATCCTCTAGGGATTAGTGTTGATCAAGTCAAATAAAGGACTTCTTAAGAGTCCACAGTTGAAAATGAACCAGCAGCCACAAGAAAGAAATTAGCACTGGACTGTGATCACATTACTCCTGTCCTGGACTCCTTGCACTGGCTTCCTGTCAACTTCAAAATCCTCATGCTCACCTATAAGGCTCTCCATGGCTTGACACCACAGTACCTGTCTGGGTTATCGCCCTACTCCCCACCTCACAACCTTGCTCTTCTAATTCTGGTCTCCTATCTGTCCCCCAGTCCATCTACACTCTATGGGTGACAGGGCCTTCTCCTGTTTTGCACCAAAGCTCTGGATCTTTATTCCCAAGGATATCAGAGAGTCACCTTCTCTAAACTCCTTCAAATCCAGACTCAAAACCCTCTTCTTTAGAAGAGCCTTTAATGAACTATTCTTTACCCCTCTGTTCCTACTGTATTTAATACCACCATCTATTGTCTCCTCTAACTGTGTATTCTCATCCTGCTTATCTTGTGTATTTTTTAACTTTATTGGTTTCATTCTGTAAAGCACTTTGAAAAGCCACCTTTAAAGGCACTATATAATGTATAGATTATTATTATTAATAATAATAATGAACAGCGCATTTAACACTGAGCACATGCGGTCCTTCTTTGCAAAGGATTGCAAAGGTTGGGAATTAGCCTTTCACTCGTGTTGTTGAAGACCGTATCCTGGCTTTGTTGCAGGAAATGTCTGGATGCCATCACCGGATCAAGGAGAGGATCAGGGTTTTGGGAAGTCTTTTTGATGCCTGACACTGTGTGTTTCCTGGTTGTAACGGGTGTCATTCTGGACCTAAACAACAGAGAACACCGTTGAAATAGCTGAACTGCCTAGCGGACACTTTGTCGCCTTCTTCTGACCTGTATTTAATGCGATTCTCTGAAAACTTGGCACATTATATCTGTGCTACCTTTATGGAGGGCACACTCATAAGAATCATAGATTCGATCACAAGCATCTAAAAATGAGCATGAGAAAATGACATCACGCTATGAGGCTGAATGGCACAAATTCTCCTGTTACTTCTGCAGCAAATGTGTGTTTTTTGCTTCTTAACACTGAGATAGTTGGAGATATTTGGCAGCAGTGGGATTCCAACTCACACCCCCAAAGAGACTAGAGCTTTAATCCACCTCTAAATTAAAAACTAGGTGACTTGTAATGGCTGGTAGGAGAGGAAAGGTATAAATGCTTCTTTTTTGGACAAAGTCTTTATCTTTTTTTTCACCAGTTGTTTTGATCAAATTATTGTAACGCAGTACCATATTAAGGTATAATATGTACATGAACGTCATGTCTGAGTCGATGATGGCAGCTGAGTATCGCTGGAGGACAGTTCATCATGAGTGGGTAAGCCTGCATAATGAGGGAGAAGAGATCGGCCTCTCTGACGCAGTGTCCAGTGACACTAACCTTCTGTCCTACTGTTCTCTGCTAATGTAGATGGTGAATGTTTATTTAGGTGAATGTAAGGTTTCATTCTTGTAAAATATTTCCGAGCACTTTTTTTGTTGCTGAAAATTAATCCTGTGCATTTGAATGAATTCCGATATTGTCACCTAATTCCATACATTGTTTCATCAAACTAGAACATTTAGAGGAGGTCAATTGCATTTATGAATTGCATAGTGATAGTATTTCTTTCCATTTAAATACTTCAGTCAAAAATGTAGAGAAGGTGCTCCTGTTTTCACCATTATAAGAACTGTGATGCACCAGTAATATTTACTCTCATAAAAGTATTGTAATTGTATTGTTCTGTTCTGTAACAATCTTGAGTGACACAAACCTTCTGTTTTACTGCACTACACTTCTCCAGAGGCCAGTTCAGCACACAAGGATCCTCAGTCAAACAAACACTGCAATCGCTTGATAAACGCTATTTCTCATCCTTTCTCTTAGTGTCGGTGCTACTATTGTATGCAAAGGAGGCGACTTGACAATGAAATCTTAAAGAGAGTCTTCATGAAGGTGTGTGTCGACAAGCTCTCCACCTGGCAATTGACTGGGCTTGTGAAGAAATCAATCTCATTCAACAACCATACAAATTGCACAGCTTAAGGCACATGAAGCGAAATCTGTGAGCTGATTGACACAAAACAATGTCACTTCACATTATCTGCAAAGTTGTTTTGCTTGTCTGACCACCTCTTCCTACTTTACAGTGAGCACATATATTTCAGTTTCTTTCCCCCATGTGGAGATGTATCCACTGCCAAAACTGCTGTCTGATTATTTAAATTATCTGTAAAACTGTTACATGACTTCATCTAATTGTAAATTTATAAGACGGTCTGTGAGACATTTGTGAGAGTAGCTGAATCCCAGGGCTGGTATGGAATCACACAGACAGGTCTTCTGTGTGATCTGAGTCCCACTGCTCAGAGCTACAGACTGGTCAAATGGTCACTATTGTAGACACGACCATCGGACCATCGGCTACAAATAATCAATATACCGATCATAGTGTCACTACTGGTGTTTATTACATAAATACTGTATATAAATAATAAGATAATTCCACACTCATAAAACATTTATAAACATTTTGGGAGGCTGACATACAGTAAAGAAAGTAATACTGAAGGGCTGGAAGTCCTGGAAAGCGTTAATAGATCCTTCTTGCTTTCGACCTGGAACAGAGCCCACAACTGCCAGATCAGTGACCCCTGAGCCCAGTTCACAGAGAGGAGAACCAGGAGCTCTTTTATGTCTCTAAGAGGGCTGGGAGGAAGGATAAAAGGGGGAAATGTGACATGAGTCCAGGCTGTTCTGTCTGATATTGTTCATGTAGCAGCACTGATTGTCTGAATATCTTCTGGTTCTGGATTGTGAGGATAGAGAGCAGTACGGAGTTGAGATCCTGTCTGAGTGTGAGTCTGAGCTGTGAATCTGACTGAGAAGAGAATAATGATTTTTTATTCTGCCTGAGAATTTTCCTGAGAATTTTTTTCTTTTCCAAGTGGTGTTACATCCCCTTCAGATACTCTACACAGACTGCCAGAGAGAAGAGGATAGAGAGATGGACAGATAAGAGCACACACAGCAAGAGACACCGACATCTTGATTTACTTTGAAGCAAGTGTTAATTTCTTTTCTGGAACAAGTTGTTTCTGAACTTCAAGAAATTCATACAACTTCTGAAAGATAAAATACAAATCTTGCTTCTCAGGACAGAAGAAATTATTCCAAAAAATGCCAGTGATTTTTTTCTCCTTTTAACGAAAAGTGGAGAAAAACAACAGCAGTGCAACTCCGTCGGCTTGATTTAGCTTAATACAAGTATTCACTTCCTTTTCTGTAGATTACAGCCTGCGAAAGATGAAATGAAGTTCTTGGTTACTCTTGGTCAGTGCAGAAGAAATACTGCCAGCTGGCAGGAAAATGACAGTATTTTATTTTCTTTAACTACAAACATGTGAGTTGTGAAAAGCAACGGGAATGCGTCCCTGTGCAGCTGTTAAACAAAGGGCTGGTGGGTCAAACGTACTCAGGGACGTGCTTCAGATTGTGATGATGTAAACAAAATCTCCGCTAAAAATTGAAGGGATTTCTTCGCAAACCCTCTTGAATGTGGCAGGAAATCTTCGTGTTTTACTCGTGTGCAACTACAACAAGTAAACAAATAAGTACCTAAGTCAATGTCCAAGAAAACCATCTTCACGTGTGGAATTTTTCTTTAACTGGCTGTTGGGAGAATTCATTTATACACCAGTTGTATCCTTAGCAAAAATATTTTAAAATTAGAACACAGATTTGTTGGAGAACTTGACAATCCTTGACAATCATTATTAAATGAGCATTATACAAATGTGCGTTGATATTTTTAATATGTACCTTAATTGTAATATATATATATACATAATTGCTTTGATATGGATGTTCATTTGAAGGAATTGAGGAAACTATGAAGGATCGCAGAACAACCAAAGATACATTTGGGCATCTGCTATTGGTAAAGATGAAAGAGTACCTTAAGTGTGAAGCTTTCATACACACGAGAGAAAAAAACAGTTTTAATGCACTTCATTAAACTGATGGTATGCTTATCAATCGTGCATAAAGTGTACATAGCAGAGGATGGTTTCGATCCATCGACCTCTGGGTTATGGGCCCAGCACGCTTCCGCTGCGCCACTCTGCTGACAGCTGTTATAATGTGATTCAACACAACTGCTCTATCTTTGCTTTCTAAAAGTGCGCCCGAGATGAAAAGTCTAAACGGTAAACGCAGACGTCACTTTGAGCACTTGGTCTTTTATAGCACAAATCATCACCTGCTGCTCTACATGGGCGTGTCTTCAATATCGTTGAGAACCAAACCTTCTGCTTTCCGAGGCAACTGATTCTTTCGTCGTTAATTCCCAAATCTTCAATGAGAATCAGTGAAACGAAAATCAAACACATGTACACACTCGCGTCCTAACCTGAAAGAAAAATCTACACCCACTTTATAATACTGAAAATGATTCAGGAAGTACAGCAAAGTTCTAAAACCAGCGAATGCATCTGCATACAGTACATAAAATGTCAATTTTTCAAAAGTAAAATCTTCAGCTTTGAAAGATTACCATCCATATATTTTCGTTTTTCTCTTTTTTTACATAACACGCTTTCGAGAAACAAACTCTTTTAATTAAGGTTTCATTAGAAAATGTGTATCTTGGTTTGCCAAGTTAAAATCGGCACATCCCAGTGGGCAAAAGATGTAGAATATACGACTATTGAACGCATACCAGACGTGTAACTGTGCTCCGTAACTGGTCTAGAATGAAATTCTAATATACGTATATCGTTATACGTCAATTAGACATCTATGATTATATGTTTATTATACATAAATGGTTGTAGTTCTATTATACGGATAAATTTAGAAGACTACTATACATATATAGTTAAAGGTCTATTATACATCAAAGAAAGATTTTTATAGGTGTAGAAACTAGTAAATAAAGCCAATGATTTATTTTAGAAATTTATTCTTAAAATATACAATTATTCACACCTGAAAAATATGTAGTTCAAATTATACATTATATACAATATTGTAATCAACAAATGTCTAACCATCATAAAAAAAACACAACTAGTAAACTTCAGTTACAAATTCTAGTAACATGGCAATATATATATATAGTAATGACAAACACAAACTAATTACATGAACACGCTAATATTTAACTCAAAACCACATTTCGAAACTTCTTTATTTCCACGAAAATATTATTAATGTAGCACAAACGCTACTTTCTAATAAAGACAGAAAGAAACTGTTTGTTTTGTGTCTCATGGTGATCCTCCTCTCGATACTAATGAAATGTTTAATATGATCCCTCGAGAAAAAAAAGGAGTCAATTTCCGCCTGGAATGATTGATGCCCCATCAAACATTTTGTAATATCCCTGGAAGTTTATACAGTAGAATCCTGGTTCGTGGCTTAAATTCAAGGTAAACAAGACTAAGGAAACGAGTTGGAAACTTGATGTCGAAGTGGGATTTAAATCACCCGGAACATTTCACTACATTGGCCAGTATGTGCTAGGGAGCATTGCGTGACATCCCTTCGATAGCTCAGTTGGTAGAGCGGAGGACTGTAGTGGAGTCAGTAGGGAATCCTTAGGTTGCTGGTTCGATTCCGGCTCGAAGGAAGGTGCTTTTTGTGTACTTTAATCAAAGAGTTAAAAAAGCGAATGTGTTTCATTCAGACATTTATCAAAAGTTCAATAAACGACGAAGTAGAGGTTCCTGTTCCGAATTCAGCCCACGTCTGATTGTCTTGTTTTGGCCAAGATCCGATCTTTGAATTAAGGGACTACTCTGTCTGCTTTGTAATTCAAAAATACATACAAATGTCAAGTTTTTTGTAGATATAAAGGTGTTCTCTGTTTTCAAAGGATAGGTACTTAATTGGCATAATGATTTGGTATTGATTTTGTATCGTTGTATTATGAAGTTTGTGCTTTCTGTGTTTTTATCGTATTGTGAACTTATTTTTTAAACAAATGCTTACAAAGGCAAACACGGCACACATCTGTTTATACCAGTGGTGAATTGTACATTTGTACAAGCTACTGTGCACTTCTGGGAGTATAACAGGTTCGATATAAAGTGGCAAAAATATAAAAGGGGAATATACCCCAGACTGCGTATAAGCTCTCGTTGTGACTGTTGATTTATTTTTAGATAAAAATGGCGTACTGTGCACGAAATGTTGCAGAAACACAATTTGATATTTTAATAATTATTATTTTAATAATTTGATCAAATTGAGGCCCAGGATCCAAATCTTCAGTTCTGATTTTTTTAAGTGATATCTTTCCTTCCTGTCGTGGAAGTCACACGATGTGAGCAATTGTTTTTTTTACGTTGCGATCCAAAGATCCTCAGGCGCACTGTAACCAAACCAGGATGGATTCTGCTCGGAGCCGGACTGAGCTCATTCTCACTCCCTGTGCTAAAAACAGAATTAGCTCTTCCCCGAACATCGTCTACAGCTGCTGGATGGTGCTCTGCGTCTTACTGCTCCGGCAATTACTTTGACGAAAGACAGATCACTTGTGCGCTTTTAACCTTCTCGCAGCTACAGCTATAGCCCTGAAAAAAGCATTAGCTTTATCAGTTTTTACATTAATCTATTTTGAATCAAAGTTTGATATTTTTTTATTTTTTATTGCATTTTACATTACAATTATAATAATAATAATTATTATTATTATTACGCACACTTATATAGCGCTGTTCTGGATACTCCACTCAATGCGCTTTACAGGTAATGGGGACTCCCCTCCACCACCACCATTCTCCTGAATGATCACAGAGAGTCAGGACCTCGGTTTTACGTCTCAGCCGAAGGACGGCACCTGTTTACAGTTTAGTGTCCCCTTCATTGTACTGGGGTATTAGGACCCGCATGGACCGCAGGGTGTGCGTCAAGCGACAGAAACCAGACGTGTGTCGGGCTCGGCTGCGAGCAGGACAATGACATCACAGGGACAAAGTAGAGGAAATCAAAAGGGTTCTATAAAAGACCTGTGTAAGCTGTTGGTTTGCAGTCTGGACTCTAAATCCTCCGATCCTCCGATTTTAAATCTCTCTAATACCTGAGCTGCGGCTTCTTCCGAGTATTTATTCGTATACTTATTATGTGGAAGTGTATAGATGAAACCTTTCATATATTGTTCAGTTTAAATCAAAATGCTTTACTAATACAAGAGAGAAGTATAGTATGAAGGATGTGACAAATCTATGATTTCTTGGAACAAAACGGTTTTTATTTGCATTCGAAATGAAGCGGAATTTTAGCGGGACACACAAACCCTTTGTCCTTTTTAGAGTTTTTAGAGTGAACAGACATAAATGTAGAAAACGTGTTTTTTAGCACTACAATAGCAGGGTCAGTGGCATAATGAATAACGCGTCAGGCCTCGCGTCAGAAAATTATAAGTTGGACTGCGTCTGGCTTGTTGCGTTTATACCACTTACGTTGTTTTATATAAATGAACTCCACCTGAAAGCTATAGAAAACACTTTGGGTAAGTTGTCTGCAGCCTCATGCGAATTTCGACAACTTACCCAAAACACTGTACTGTCTGGAGATCAGCTCCAGCTCTGAACTCAATTGCAATGAAAAACCATGCGTAACAAAACTGGAGCTGGAACTTGTGTTCAGTTCGGTGATGAGGGATCAGAACTGTCCTTGTTGTAATTAGCACGAACTGCACAGGCTCTGAATCAGACCATGTCAATTAGTCTGATCAATGTAGGACACGTTAATGTAGAATTATTAAAAGGTTTATTAGTTAGTTAGTTCAGGTTTACCCACCTGAACTAATGTAGAATTATTACTTGGTCTGTCTCTTGTTTGTATATAAATGAATGTCTCTGACAACTTAATGTTAGTTTTACGATGTAGGTCAGGCGTTGACATATGCACGAGTATACTAAATGTCTCACTCCTGATTCAACTCATGTTCTATAGGAGATTGGCGATTCCTCCTGTTTCTCATACAACCATATCAGAACAGAAGCCCGTTTCACCCAGCTCTGATTCAAGATCGACTTGCATCTTTATCCCTTTTTTGTTCGTGATCATTATTTTCTTTAGTTATGATCAATATTGAACTTTTTCGAAATGAAATGACAATAATCAAACATGCAGGCAGATTTTTGAAAAGTATTCGGAATTGACAGGGTGCCCCTTTGGAACAATCGTCAGAAATTGTGAGAAAATGAAAGTTATGTAAGCTCTCACACAAAGCATTGAAGATTGGAATCTGAGTGTAAAAAAGTTACCCGTCTCCCAATGATAGGCAGGGATACACACCATGACTCGAATAGACTCAGCGAACTTTAACACCTATGATATTACGAGTGCTTTGCACGTGTCGAATTTCAAGAAGGAACTACTACAACAGTTGTGGACATAATTCAATACCACCGGCAAAGCCCAATGCCGGCAACATCTGAGAAAATAATGTTCACTCATGGAATTTGGTCTTTGAATGGCTGGCGGGAAAATTCATTTATACTCCTGTTGCACCCTCAGCTGAAACATGTTAAAATAACAACGCAGATTTGTTGCAGAACCTGACAAGAATTATTGGGTTAGCACTGTATGTATTCTTGTATATTTACTTTAATTTTAATATAAATGTAAACATGCATGCTGTATAAGCTATTGTAATTTTAAAATATGTTAGCTGAGGATGCGAAGGGGGCTATTATACCTTGTGAAACACGCAAGGAACTGTAAAAAAGGCTGTTATTTGAATAAAATTGGCGATCACAAGAAAACCACAATTGATGTGGTATTATCATCAATATCCTTCAAAATCTACGTTCAAATGAAGGATTTGAAGAAACT
Source organism: Lepisosteus platostomus (assembly GCF_059453375.1). Taxonomy (NCBI): domain Eukaryota; kingdom Metazoa; phylum Chordata; class Actinopteri; order Semionotiformes; family Lepisosteidae; genus Lepisosteus; species Lepisosteus platostomus. The sequence continues at coordinate 58,451,817 of NC_142615.1, forward strand.
ATGAAAAAAGCAACAGTAATAGCAGAGGATTTTGATTTTTGCTCTTCAAGTCAGCAGATCACCGTAGAGTTGCACCCCTACAAACAGCACAAAGGATGAATCCCACCACCTTCATTATTGCTGTGTTTGTGCCAGTGAAAGTAGCGTTTGTGTTATTGAAAGCATCTCGGAAGATGAAGGTGCAGTCACTTCCACATGTCATGATATCATTAGATCTGACGACAAGAGCTGAAGCCCCCCCTAGTCCAAGCCAGCAATGTGAAGATGGGTATGGAGGAAGGTAGCGTGGCTGAGTGGTCTAAGGTACTGGATTTAGGCTCCAGTCTCTCTGGGGGCGTGGGTTTGAATCCCACTGCTGCCAAATATTAATGTTTTAAGACCTGCAATACAATCAGTAAAAGCGCTTTTTGTTAGGCTGCGGGAGGTGTTTAGAGATAGACTTTCTAAAAGACAGGTTTAACATCAAGGCAGAAAAAATATTTTGTTTTCTCAACAGAAATTCTCTTTGGCACGTTCAGCTTTATGTAGGGAACAACGTCTGCCGAGATCACTTTTGAGGCAGTGCACATGATAGTGTACCGGCAAGTACATTTAATATTGGCTGTGGTGGTGAGCTGCTTTTGTCTGTGAAACTTTTAATTCTTCACGCCGAATCGTTGGCAGGGGTAAAGCTTATTAAATCTTTGAACATAGCGCTCCATCAAAAATACTTTGTTCGTGATCAAAAGAGATCAGAGGATTAACTTCATGGATTCACATAGCATACCTTACAGGAAAGATTTAAAAGGGGAATTGATTGTGCTTCCTGATGTTGTTCCTGTCGTTTCTTTGGATACAAAGGTGAATGTTCTTTGACGTTCTGCTAGAGTATCCACTGGGTGGGCTTTATCAATCAGCTCGGAGAGGTCATCAGTGCTCTGTCTCTGGAAAATAATCAGCACTGTCGTTTTTCCCTGTGCTGTCTTTTAAAACATATAAGATCACGAGTTTACAGATTTCTCCAAATAACAACTATACATTTTAACCCAGCGGTTAGCATTCCTTCAATCCAATAGTTTTACTCCGGGTAAAAAGCAGCGAAATATATAGAGAGATTATATTCAAATATTTCAACGTTCTTATTGGATTACCTGTATGGAGATATCGCTCAGAATTCCTAATATGATTTTGAGTTCAGTTTTGCTTTACTACTTTCAGAGTCTTTTATTGACCTTGCTGAAGCAGAGAAGTGACATAATCACAAATGCGACTTACCTGTGCTGCTGTTTTTGGTTAATAATGATTATTGCAAGGAAAAAAAAACAGCTCCTTGCATTAAGAGCAAGAGCAACCAACACGCTCGCTTGCTGAGTTGGGTTTTTTTTCCGTGGTGCTCTTCCTCAGATGTAAAGTTATTTGGCGAGCAAGGACCTCTGAGAAGGAGCCTGAATCCATCAAGAACTCAGAAATTCTAATATCGCACTACTGTCTTGTGTACAGAGATCTGCTTCTTCCTTTTTGAGTGTTTTGGTGTTTAAGAGCACGCTTCCTACCTCGAATGTTAGTTTCAGGAGATGTGCTACCGGATAAATGATTATCTTGAAAAGGTTTGGGGATGCACTGGCCGGGATTAAAACCCGGCTCAATTATTTGGAAGTCACCTGTACTACCAACACACTTCTAAGAAGCACCCGCACATTTTCGCAATCCTCTCTCTCACCTACAAAGTTATGAAGACACAGACGACCAATGAAAACTAATTTGATTCACCCAAGGCTTCACTCTTCTGTTGTGATGTTGTTTTAATTAGTGTTAGCTGTGATGAGGTATTGTTTCTGTCTCTTAAAGTTTAAGAGTCTGCTCCTTTCTTCCTGGTATAGAAAAAACATGTTCCATCTTTGTTTACAAACACCACTGTAAATTATTTGTCCATCTCTAAAGCCTGTGTGTATTGACAAGGCAATTCAAAAGCACATATTAAATAAGAACACGATCCTTCTTGTTACCATTCCCGTGGTTGGAGCGTTGTTTCGCCCTTTAACGTTCTTCTACAATATTTACAGACAGGGCTTTATCACTGGAGTTTTGTGCATCGGTCCATGAACATCAACTGTACTGCTGTTTTTCTATGCGTAATTTAATCGCAAGCACTTAAAAGATGCAAAAAGATTTCAAAGAAGGTAGAAAAACGCTCTCCCCCGTTGAAGAATCAACCACCGTCGCCCATGTGACTGGATATAAAAATAAATTATTCATTTCAATTATTCATGAAGGGTGGATTGTGGTCAGTGAACATATGCACATCTTTAAGTCAGTTCCACCATCTGTGCCATAGGGGATGTAGTTCAGTGGTAGAGTGCATGCTTTTCATGTATGAAGTTCCAAGTTCAATCCCTGGCATCACCAGATGTCTTACATTATTGTGCTCACATCGCAATCTTCTGTTGAGTGAGAACTCTTTGCTCGTGTTCATAGAGAGACAGGTTTACACAATTAAACTCAGTCACACACGAAGTGCTACAGTGTTGCTCTGCTGTTTTAAATGTACCTCCAAAGCATTTTGTTCTGTTAACTACCAAATGATTTGAACTAATTTTACATCATATTCAGGAAATCCAGAGAAGGTCATCAGACTTTTAGTGGCTGTTGAAGAAAACACCTGTTTAATCTCACCAGGGATTTCTTGAGAGATCATTCAGCAAGCGAGTTAACAGGGGTTAACGTAGAGAGTGGCGGAGGTGGGATGTCAGGGCTTGACGTCACTGCTTTATGCAAAGAATGGAGGGGTGGTCGTCAGGGCTATATGACTGTGCTTCACGCAGAGAGTGGTGGGGGTGTGATGTCAGGGCCATACGACAGTGCTTTACACAGAGAGTGGCGGAGGTGGGATGTCAGGGCCTGACAACACAGCTTAACGCAGAGAGTGGATGGGTGGGTGTCAGGGCCATACAACACTTCTTTACGTAGAGAGTGGTGGGATTGGTGTCAGGGCCATATGACACTGCTTTACACAGAGAGTGGCGGGGGTGGGATGTCAGGGCCTGACAACACAGCTTAACGCAGAGAGTGGATGGGTGGGTGTCAGGGCCATATGACACTTCTTTACGTAGAGAATGGCGGGGGTGGGATGTCAGGGCTTGACGACACTGCTTTATTCAAAGAGTGGAGGGGTGGGTGTCAGGGCTATATGACAGTGCTTTTCGCAGAGAGTGGTGGGGGTGGGATGTCAGGGCCATATGACACTGCTTTACACAGAGAATGGAGGAGGTGGGATGTCAGGGCCTGAAAACACAGCTTAACGCAGAGAGTGGAGGGGTGGTGTCAGGGCCATACGACACTTCTTTACACAGAGAGTGGTGGGGGTGGGATGTCAGGGCCATATGACACTGCTTTATACAGAGAGTGGCGGGGGTGGGATGTCAGGGCCTGAAGATACTGCTTTACGCAGAGAGTGGCGGAGGTGGGATGTCAGGGCCTGACAACACAGCTTAACGCAGAGAGTGGAGGGGTGGGCGTCAGGGCCATACGACACTTCTTTATGCAGAGAGTGGTGGGGGTGGGATGTCATGGTTATACGACAGTGTTTTCCATTGAGAGTGGTGGGGGTGGGATGTTATGGCCATAAGACACTGCTTTATGCAGAAAGTTGAGGGATTGATGTCAGGGCCATACGACAGTGCTCCACTCAGGCCTCTGCTTGAATTTGTACTCCTCCTCTCTCCCTACCTCTACCTCTATGATATTTGCACTTTCTGGAGAGGCGATTTTCTCCACTTCAGTAGCCCGATTGCGTGGAGAGGGCTGTAGAATGTGGCACCGCCTTTCCTGCTCCGTCCATGACAGGCGTGCTGGTCTCTGGAGAGAGAGCACGGTCCATCAGCGCACTCCAATAGAGGCACTGGAAGCAGCTGAAACGCATTGGCGAAGCTCAGCACTGGGCCGCTGGGCACATCTTACCACCGTTTCCGTAGTGTAGTGGTTATCATGTTCGCCTTGCATGCGAAAGGCCCTCGGTTCGAAACCGGGCGGAAACAGACTGGCTTCTTTTGTCGCATACAAATGGGTTGTACAACTTTAAACTAGCAAATGGAAGAGGGCTGAAGTAAGAGACAAGATGTAAATAGGGTTAACTTAAGTCAGTTCTGCCTGAAAATTAGACTTCTAAGCAACAGGGGTTTATGGCAGGAAAGGGGGTTAACTGATAAGGATTCCAGATGCGAGGGGGCATAATCTTAAACTGACCATTTGGCCAGGGTCTCTTAACTGGCCAAATACCACGACCCCCCCCCCCCTTACCATAACACCGAATGACGTCTGAAGCAGCAAGGAAGGACTATATAACCTAAAAGTTTGTACCGGCACATCGAACAAGACTTCGGCTTTGTTGTTTCTTGTGGGAAACAAGACTTCGGCTTTATTGTTCCTTGTGTCCGTCATGGCAGTGAACAGGTCCTGGTTACAGGATCTCTAAAAAAGGAAATAAAGACTGAAATCAGATCCGACCCACCATGCTGCCACGGTGACGGTGCACTGCCCAGTGAAAGTGGCAGCCTGTCCCTGGACTGTGGGAAACTGGAGCACCTGGAGGAAACCCCCACAGACCAGGGAGAGAACATGCAAACTCCACACAGACAGCACCCACACCCCAGGTCCAGCACTGTGAAGCATGCCCGACGATGCGGAAGGGCTTTTACAAATGAGTGTGTAACTCACACTGGTGCCCAGGATGGCCTGCTACTGGAACGCAACCTAATTTTCTTAATGCAGTTTGTTCGAAGCGGTTTGCAGGAGCTGGAGGTGAGGACTGAGCTGGGGTCCAGTGTGCGAGAGTGACTACTGATGTCGTGTGTGTGTGTGTGTGTGTGTGTGTGTGTGTGTGTGTGTGTGTGTGTGTGTGTGTGTGTGTGTGTGTGTGTCTGGATCATTGTGAGCGCCGTCAGGTTTGTGTATTTGTTTAAACAAGAGGACGTGTCTGTGCGGGTCTGACTCTGTGTGAGGGTGCAGCTCTAACTGTTCGCGCGCGGGCGTGTCTATCTCTCTACAATGCATGAGGGGCTAAATCTGCCTCTGAGAAACTGACTTTTCAGAAGAAAAATCTATGAAATGGCACGGCCTGGCCCTCTTCTCTTGCTCCCGACGTATAACACACTGGGGGATGAAGCTGGTGTCTTCAGCTGTAACCCTAGCTATTTATGCAAACAGCTCTTTTATGAAAAGCAGCTCTAGGCCTAGACAAGAGGAACAGATAAAACAAATCTTAGATTTATGGCTTATTCAAAGCAGACTGAGCGCTGCTATACTGTATGTAGGAGCCAGAGATGAAGAATGAGCTATTTAAGGAAATCAGGAGTGTGAGAGAGGGAGTGTGTGTTTTTCCTCCCAATAGAGAAGGCTTGTGGTTCTTTCTGCTTTTCTGCACAGGCTACCAACGTAAGTACGTGTTGGGTTCTTGGTTTGAATGCTCGAGTTGTCAGGCTGGCGTTTTTTGTTCCTATTGGAGCCCATAATTGTGAACAAGGCGCTTGAGGACGTCTCTGTGCAGGTGTGCGTTTGTAATGACGTGTGTGCGCATCTCTGTAGCGGATGTTTCAGTAAAAAAACGCATTTAAAACATTCAACCTTTTCATGTTCCTAATATTCTTTCATTCTTCACAATAATAACTAAGGTTGCTGCTGGAAGAGGTGTTAGTGGGGCCAGCAGGGGGAACTCTCACCCTGTGGCCCATGTGGGTCCTAATGCCCCAGTATAGTGACGGGGACACTGGAAAAACTGTAAACAGGTGCCGTCCTTCAGATGAGATGTAAAACCGAGGTCCTGACTCTCTGTGGTCATTAAAAATCCCGGGGTGTTTCTCGAAAAGAGTAGGGGTTTTACCCCAGTGTCCTGGCCAAATTTCCCATTGACCCTTACCAATCATGGCCTCCTAATAACCCCCATTTATGAATTGGCTTCATTACTCTGCTCTCCTCCCCACTCATAGCTGGTGTGTGGGGAGCGTTCTGGTGCACTATGGCTGCCGTCCCATCATCCAGGTGGATGCTGCACATTTGTGGTGGTGGAGGGGAGTCCCCATGTCCTGCAAAGCGCTTTGAGTGGAGTGTCCAGAAAAGCACTATATAAGTGTAAGCAATTATTATTCATTATAATGTAATAAGTCCATTATTTCTCACCCCTCCATTGCAAGGCATACACAACACAAACACCAGGAACAATTATCTCAGAAGTGAATTGCAAATGTATTGAGTTGTGATGCAACTGTAACTTGAACCTAACATGACTGTGGCGTGCATTTTTGAAATTGCATTTTCACAGCTGAAATACAAAATGAAGCTGATCGCAGTCCAAACTCAAGGTATTGTTGTAAAACTAAATATTCAACATGTTTCTACCTGTCCCTTTTCAGCTCACTCAGAAGTCCACAGCCTGCAGCCTGGTGCCTCTCTGTCTCCCCCCTCCACACTGCTGGTCCAGTGGAGGTGCTGTTTGATCCTGCATGATCTGTCCGGAATCGTATAGTCTTACTGAGCAGCGCAGGGCTCCCTGGCCCCAGTTACGAACAGTGAGTGTCAGTGCAGAACAGCTCTCTGACACTCCGCTCCCTCACTCCAGCTGATCAGGGCAACTACACAGTGAGGGACCTTAATGGAAGCAGTATCAGCACTGTGATCGTCACTGTGGGTGGTGAGCAGGTCTACAGTAGGATCACTAGAGGGCTCTATATTCTTGACAGAGTGTGTTCTTATATCATCCTCTGTCCTGATTGTCTTTCAGCTCACAGAGACAATGTCACCCTGCAGCCTGAAGCCTCTCTGTCTGTCCCTCTGTTCACTGGAGAGCCAGTGGAGGTGCTGTTTGATCCTGCAGGAGGTGGAAACTGGACCTCAGTGTGTTCTGTCCAGAACAGCACAGCCAGTTGTGTCCCCCAGTACAGTTTTTTTTATTTTTGATGATTAGCCATATGTTGATTACAATATTGTACATAATGTATAATTTGAACTCGATATTTTTCAGGAGTGAATGATTGTATATTTTCAGAATAAATTTCGAAACCAAATTATTGTCCCTCGATCTCTGTCTCTCTCTCGTCCTGCTGTCTGTCTGTCCCTGCCTCTCTGTCTCTCTCTCTTTCAGCCCCGTCTGTCAGTCTGTCTGTCCTTCTCTCTCCTTCCTCTCTCTCTCTCCTTCCGCTCTCTCTCTCTCGGTTTGTTTGTCCCTCAATCTCAATCTTTCTCTTTGCCTGCTGTCTTTCTGTGCCTTCATCTTTGTGTCTCTCTCTCCTTCCTTTCTGTCTGTCTCTCTGTCTGTCCTGCGTTGTCCCAGCTGGGCCTGTCTCCCCGGCTCTCTGCCTTCAGCTCTGTTCGCCGATGTCCCACCAGCCCGTCTCTCTCTCAGCCTGTCTCTTGACTTGCAGGAGGAAGAGGAGGTGGAGACACCTCCTCCGGCAGGAGAGAGGAAGAAGGTCAGTGCTGGTCCCACCCTGCCTCCTGTCCTGTCTGTGGTGGAGTTTCGCCATCTTGTCTGTCTTGTCAGCCCTGTCTGTCACTGTCTCTCTCCTCCTCCTCTCTGTGCTGTGGTGTCCAGTCAGTGTGTCTCTCTCCTCCTCCTCTCTGTCCTGTGGTGTCTAGGCAGTGTGTCTCTCTCCTCCTCCTCTTCTCTGTCCTATGGTGTACAGTGGGTCAGTATTAGTGGGCTACACCCAGGCTCACTCACTGCGAGTGTGATCTCAGCAGAGTCTCTGTACTCTTGGGACACTTGACTCACCTGTCTCTCTCTTTCTCTCCCTGTGCTGTCCCTCTCCTGCCCCCTCTCTCCCTACTCGGACTCCAGCTGGAGGAGGTCCAATCACCACCTCCTGTGAGACAGAAGAAAAAGAAAGTGGGTAATGCTCTGATTCTCTCTTTACTCCTGTCCAGTGTCCAGTCAGTGTGTGTGTATGAATCCCTCTCTCTCTCAGTGCAGTGTTCATGTACTGGAGTGTCCAGTCAGTGTGTGTGTATGAACCCCTCTCTCTCTCAGTGCAGTGTTCATGTCCTGGAGTGTCCAGTCCGACTCTTAACGTGACTCTCCTGTCTCTGCTTCAGAAGTGCTGGTGCGTCTTTTTAAAGTCCCTGAGCTGCATGTCGGTGGAGACAGATGATAAGGACGAGCCGATGGAGGCGGCGGAGACCGTGTGTCAGGAGAGGAAGAGCGAGGGAGAGGAGGAGCAGGCTGCCGGGAAGGACAAGAAGAAGAAGAGGAGGTGCAGGTGAGCAGACAGGGGGACGCCGCCCGGTCGTGTCTGTGATTCAAGAAGGAGTCTCCTCTTGCTGTTTGATGTCATGGTGATGTCCGTGTCTGTGTCCCTCACACCTGCAATAACAATATTCTTTCCAGGTTCCTTTCCTGGTTCTGTGCCAGCTAAGATCGGAGTCGCCTTCCCCACCAAGGACTGGACTGGACTGGACTGGACTGGAGCTGAGGGACACCAGACTGGACTGGACTGGAGCCAAGGGACCCCAGACTGTGCTGGACCGAAGCTGAGGGACCCCAGACTGCACTGGACCGGAGCTGAGAGACACCAGACTGGACTGGACTGGAGCTGAGGGACCCCAGACTGTGCTGGACCGAAGCTGAGGGACCCCAGTCTGTGCTGGACCAAAGCTGAGGGACCCCAGTCTGTGCTGGGCCAAAGCTGAGGGACCCCAGTCTGTGCTGGACCGAAGCTGAGGGACTCCAGACTGTGCTGGACCAAAGCTGAGGGGCCCCAGACTGGACTGGACTGGAGCTGAGGGGCCCCAGGCTGTGCTGGACCGAAGCTGAGGGACCCCAGTCTGGACCGAAGCTGAGAGACCCCAGTCTGTGCTGGACCGAAGCTGAGGGACCCCAGTCTGGACTGCACTGGAGCTGAGGGACCCCAGTCTGGACCGAAGCTGAGGGACCCCAGTCTGTGCTGGGCCGAAGCTGAGGGACACCAGTCTGGACCGAAGCTGAGGGACCCCAGTCTGTGCTGGACCGAAGCTGAGGGACCCCAGACTGTGCTGGACCGAAGCTGAGGGACCCCAGACTGGGCTGCACTGGAGCTGAGGGACACCAGACTGGACTGGACTGCACTGGAGCTGAGGGGCCCCATACTGGACTGGACCAGAGCTAAGGGGCCCCAGACTGGACTGGACCGGAGCTGAGGGACCCCAGATCCCAGTCTGGACTGAAGCTGAGGGACCCCAGTCTGGACTGAAGCTGAGGGACCCCAGACCCCAGTCTGGACTGAAGCTGAGGGACCCCAGACTGGACTGTGGAAAACTTTCACATTATATCCACCTGAGTCCTCAGATCGTCTGCATGACCTTGTATTATTAAGTATTATTTTAAGGTCCTGTGATGATCGTAAGATGGGGGGGGGGGGGGGGGGTGTCCCTTGACATTAATCTGTATTGTAATTTTTGTTCTTTTGTTAAGCATCATTGAAATGTTTTTTAAAAAAAGCTTTTGTTTTTTTCCCTCCCCCCCCCGAAACGAACGAACAGGGTCTGTCTTTCTCTTTCATCCCGGAGAGTTTGTGGTTGATGGATTGAGGCCGAGAGCCCTCGTTGTCGGCGTGCCACCAGTTAGCGGGGCTAAAGCAGGGGGGGCATCGTGTCCAATACTCCTTGAAACGAGACAGATTTCAAGCCACCTCCGTCTGAAGAGAAGGAAGTTGACCACGAACTCCAGGGTGTCCTAGGAAGCTCTTTAGCCATCGTTTGCCCAGCAGCCATCTCACCCTGCAGCTCCCAGCTAGCAGCCCCCTCCCCACTGGAGCCCAGCAGGTAGAAGCCTGGTCAGTACCTGGAGGGGAGACTCCTGGGAAAAACTGAGGTTGCTGCTGGGAGAGGTGTTAGTAGGGCCAGCAGGGGGCGCTCACCCTGCAGTCTGTGTGGGTCCTGATGCCCCAGTATAGTGACGGGGACACTGGACTGTAAACAAGCGCTGTCCTTCGGATGAGACGTCAAACCGAGGTCCTGACTCTCTGTGCTCATTAACAATCCCGGGGTGTTTCTGGAGAGGAGTAGGGGTGTTACCCCAGTGTCCTGGCCTGATTCCCCCCCTGGTCTTGACCCATCATGGCCTCCTTATCACCCCCCCTCTCTGAACTGGCTCCATCCCTCTGCTCTCCTCCCCACTGAGAGCTGCTGTGTGCTGAGCGGACTGGAGCATCATCCACGTGGGGGCTGCACACTGGGGGGGCTGGAGGGGATCCCCCTGACCTGGGAAGAGCTCTGAGTGGAGAGTCCAGACGGATTAATTATTATTATTATTATTCGTGCTGCACTGGGCTTCAGTCCTGGTAGTGAGAGGGGGATCTGTGATCAGTACAGATACTTATGACTGTATAATAATACACGATAGAAATGGAAAACAGGGTAGCGCTGTAGTCTCTTCGAAACGTTTTGAACTGCCAGAAGAAGTTTTCACAACCCGGACTCGTGAAGGTACAGGTCTTCTCCCTTCGTCCGGAGTAAGGTGAGAGGTTATCCCCTCGGGGCGCAGTATCCCCGATGCACCCCCCCACCACCACCCAAAATGACACACACTTCTGTGACGATTGGGAGACCCCGGTTCGATCAGCCCCTGCGGTGTAGGAAACGACCCGCTGGAGAGAACACGCAGACTCCACACAGAAGGGTCACCTCGGCATTTATTCCAACAGCAAAACACCAGAGAGAAACGGGTCTCCGAAAGATGAGCGCACACCGGGAAAAACACTACGGGGTCATTACAAATGGGAATAGGAGTTCTTTTTTTCTTTTCCGGACGTCAGTTGTATCGTGTCCTGGTGATTTCTCCTGTTTCGAACGGAGTTCAATGTCACGTTTCTACTTTATTAGAGAGAGGCACTGAACTTTGGGGAACGTGACATCCACCCAGTATTACTAGTAGGTTGATAAATATAAATGTTCTTTTTCCCCCCGTATGATACCTCGCGAAATATAACGATGGCCAACTCCTTAAGTCGAAATTTAAACCCTTCTCACGCTACAAGACAGTCCGTCAACATCGCCACGGCCCGAAGCGCGACCTTCGGTATGACGTTGGCGGAAGGGGGTAGGGTAAGTACGTCACAGCCGGGGGAAGCCCCTATCACGTGAGAGGGGTGCTGCGGGCGACGAGCCCCCGGGGGCGAAGAGAAGTTGATTTGCGTGGGGTGTGGAAACACTACACGACCGGGCAAGCGAGCCGTTTTTTTTTTTGTTTTGTTTTTTCAGAACATCAGAACAACCGCAGAGATGACCATCGATCCACTCCGGACGTTTCCTTTTTTGTCCTTTTTGGCCTCCAAAATAAAAAAAAAAACTGGGATCCATCGTGGCGTTGCCAAATTAAAACGTCAACCACTTTTCGGGCTTTCGTGCTGTCCATGATGAAACCGTCATGGTTGTGTAAGGATACGTTACGTCACAGACCGGCGGCGCTCGGACGTGAGGAGTGTCGTTACGTTTTTGAAACGGGCACGTCAGACAAGATCTCTGACAAGATCTCTGAAAAACCCAAACCTGTAAGATTCAATTTCAATTCAGTTTTTTTTATATAGCTCCTTTCACAACAAGAATGCCCCAAGGCCCCGAACAAAGGAGTTGTTCCACACCCCCGCCACTCTCTGTGTACAGTAGAGCCCCCTGTACTGACTGGAGGAGCTCACCCAGCTGTGTCTGGAGAGAAGCCGGGGTATCGGCTTCAACCACAGGGCTGGGCGGCTTGTTCCCCACCCCCATCCCCTTCTGTGTACAGAAGAGCCTCCTGTCCTGACTCCAGTAGGAAATGTCACCTGGAGGCAACACACCGGCTTCTTTTAACAGATCACCTCGGGAATCGGGAACAACGGAGCTGTGTGCGGCCGTCTGTACGGAGGGGTTCAGCGCGGGGGGGCTCCGGGCTCGGGTCTGGACCCGGGGGGGGGGGGGCTGTCTGTGTGGAGTCTGCATGTTCTCCCTGTGTTCTTCGGGTCCAAAGACAGGCTTTTGGGCTAATTGGCTTCTGGGAAAACTGGCCCTGGTGTGTGTGTGTCCTATGATGGAGTGCTGTCCTGTCCAGGGTGTGTGAGTGAATGTGTGTTTGTCATGTGATGGACTGGTTCCTGTCCAGGGTGTGTGAGTGTGTGTGTCTGAGTGTCCTGTGAGGGACTGGTGTCCTATCCAGGTTGTGTGTGTGTGTCCTGTGAGGGACTGGTGTCCTGTTCAGGGTGTGTGAGTGTGTGTGTGTATCCTGTGAGTGACTGGTGTCCTGTCCAGGGTGTGTGAGTGTGTGTGTCCTGTGATGGACTGGTGTCCTATCTAGGGTGTGTGTATGTCCTGTGATGGACTGGTGTCCTGTCCAGGGTGTGTGAGTGAGTGTGTGTGTGTCCTGTGATGGACTGGTGTCCTGTCCAGGGTGTGTGAGTGTGTGTGTCTGTGTGTCCTGTGATGGACAGATGGTACCAAGCCTGGACACCCATGAGACACTGGCTTCCTCAGAAGACTCTCACGGAGGGCACACTGTCCCTAACCCGGGTCCAGAAGAAACTACAGTGATCTATAATTCCTGCGCCTCGGAAGGGTTTATGACGTCTATGTCCGGCGCCCGCGCCCGTGGACTGGCGGTTTGGCGTCGCGCTCCGCAGCTCGAGCTTCGGTGCGAGGCAGGGCGGGAGGGAGCCGATGTGGCCTCGGCGCCATCTTTGCTGGTGAGTCAATTGTGACCGTTGCGGTACAACAAACCATCAATCAAGCTTTTCCCACCCCGTCCAGTATTTCTGTCGCGGCCCACGTCCCTCACAATCGACAAACTATAAAAAAAACAGTAGCCCTTCGCAACATTACACGCCATTTTTTTTATTTTAAACGTCCGCTAGATACGCAGGTGGCTCGATACCTGTCTTATCCTCGCCGGCGTCTTTATACCGGCAAGTGAATTTTATTTGGGGTCCCTCAGAATTGTGACAGAAATGTCAGTGAACCACAATAAAAAACGAAACTTTTTTTTAAAGGCGGTGAATGGATTTTTTGAGTAACCGTGTAGCGACTAACGTAAGGAAAAAAAAGTTGTCTTTCCCTACGAAGACGTTTTGGTACAGGACTTTCTTTAAATATCAGTTGTGCATAGCGTTTTACAAAAAGTTGATGATGATCTTGGAGATAATTGCAAAGGAAAATTGAGATAACTACTAAAACATTACGTGTGAAACGACAGGACAGAACTTTGAACCCACAAAGAAACAAAGGTATGAAATATTGCCTCGTCATGGGGGGTTGATAATTGTAGTAAGTGTTCCTAATTTTCGTAAAGAAATGTATATTATGGGAGTCACACGTGAGATTTAGTGTATATACGTTTCATATTGTGCATATATACGGGGTTAAAAAGTGGAATGAGAATGATTATAAACTCGTGTGTCCTATAATCAGATAATTTTTGAACAAGCTTTGATTAGACAGGTGAAAAACAACATCAGATCCTTTATTTTAATATATTCTCACGTCTGAATATCAGCTTCTCCCCTCTGGCCAACATTTCAGGGCTCCCAGGTGTAGATCCCAAATTGAAACAAATATTAATTTGTTACCCAGTTAAACAGTTAATAGAAGTGAGTGACCAGGGTAAATAAAGGTGGGTCAGTGTAAACTGTTTATTCTGGACCAGACTTCGTCATGTGTGATATGTCATGACTTCTTATATTAAGTTTTATCTTTATATTTAGTTCTACATGTGTAATAGATGCGATGTGTGTCCATAAAAAGGTTTCTCCAGGGGAAAATCAAGTTCGTTTTAAAACCGTGTTTCCTTTTTAGGGTAGGTTTGCATTCCAAGTGTGGGGTTTTTGCCTTTTTGTATTTTTGCTGAGACAAGTTGCCTTTCTTATACGCGGAGGGATCTGCTCGTGAGATGTCCGCTTGGTCCATTTCTGAGCTCAGTATAAGGTGTAGAAAGCATGACTGTCATCATAACCCGCATCTCACCCAGGTGTGGAATAATGTTGTGACTATTGCTTCAGCAATAACATGCTGATTGCATGTTTCTAGATGGGAATAACAGAGATCTCAACTACTGAGGGGCCTTATTAATAAAGTCTCCACAGCCGAAGCGCTGTGTCTCTTTTCAGCTGGCGATAAACCTTTCCTCGATCCTTTGCGGACTTGCTAAACTGTTCATGATCAGAATAAAAAACGCTCACGCTAATACACAAGCACCCGTGTCTCGCCAAAGCTGACAAATAAACAGACGGACAAGCCGCACTGCACGTGTGAACAGGGGAATGAGCGAGCGAGCGGGGATAGGGCGCCTCCTGCGCTTAAAAGCTTACAGCACCTGGTATTCCCAGGCGGTCTCCCATCCAAGTACTAACCAGGCCCATCCCTGTTTAGCTTCCGAGATCAGACGAGATCAGGCGTGCTCAAGGGGGTGTGGGCGTAACCGAGAGCAAGGCTCGCTGGCACCCTTCTTATTGAGAGGACAGCTCCGTCACCTCTTTTACGACGCTGCTTTTTTTCCCTTGCGTTTTTCTCTTCTTCCCACGTTCTCTCTCTTCACTGCCTTCGTCCCCGCTCTATTTCACTTCAGTCTTTCACTCTTGCTTCCTTCCAATGATAACGGAGCTGCGGGAGAAAGGGCGCTATAGAGGATCGCTGTGGAGAGCTGCTGCTGTGCTTTGACATCTGAGCTCTGTGGAAAACGATCTCAATACAATTCTGAAAAACGCGACTCTCCGAACGCCAGCCGAACAAGTCTCCACAGCCGAAGCGCTGTGTCTCTTTTCAGCTGGCGATAAACCTTTCTTCGATCCTTTGCGGACTTGTAAAACTGTTCCTGATCAGAATAAAAAACGCTCACGCTAATACACAAGCACCCGTGTCTCGCCAAAGCTGACAAATAAACAGACGGACAAGCCGCACTGCACGTGTGAACAGGGGAATGAGCGAGCGAGCGGGGATAGGGCGCCTCCTGCGCTTAAAAGTTTACAGCACCTGGTATTCCCAGGCGGTCTCCCATCCAAGTACTAACCAGGCCCATCCCTGTTTAGCTTCCGAGATCAGACGAGATCAGGCGTGCTCAAGGGGGTGTGACCGTAAGCGAGAGCAAGGCTCGCTGGCACCCTTCTTATTGAGAGGACAGCTCCGTCACCTCTTTTACGACGCTGCTTTTTTTCCCTTGCGTTTTTCTCTTCTTCCCACGTTCTCTCTCTTCACTGCCTTCGTCCCCGCTCTATTTCACTTCAGCCTTTCACTCTTGCTTCCTTCCAATGAGGACGGAGCTGCGGGAGAAAGGGCGCTATAGAGGATCGCTGTGGAGAGCTGCTGCTGTGCTTTGACATCTGAGCTCTGTGGAAAACGATCTCAATACAATTCTGAAAAACGCGACTCTCCGAACGCCAGCCGAACAAGTCTCCACAGCCGAAGCGCTGTGTCTCTTTTCAGCTGGCGATAAACCTTTCTTCGATCCTTTGCGGACTTGTAAAACTGTTCCTGATCAGAATAAAAAACGCTCACGCTAATACACAAGCACCCGTGTCTCGCCAAAGCTGACAAATAAACAGACGGACAAGCCGCACTGCACGTGTGAACAGGGGAATGAGCGAGCGAGCGGGGATAGGGCGCCTCCTGCGCTTAAAAGCTTACAGCACCTGGTATTCCCAGGCGGTCTCCCATCCAAGTACTAACCAGGCCCATCCCTGTTTAGCGTCCGAGATCAGACGAGATCAGGCGTGCTCAAGGGGGTGTGGCCGTAAGCGAGAGCAAGGCTCGCTGGCACCCTTCTTATTGAGAGGACAGCTCCGTCACCTCTTTTACGACGCTGCTCTTTTTCCCTTGCGTTTTTCTCTTCTTCCCACGTTCTCTCTCTTCACTGCCTTCGTCCCCGCTCTATTTCACTTCAGCCTTTCACTCTTGCTTCCTTCCAATGAGGACGGAGCTGCGGGAGAAAGGGCGCTATAGAGGATCGCTGTGGAGAGCTGCTGC
Organism: Lepisosteus platostomus; assembly: GCF_059453375.1. Taxonomy (NCBI): domain Eukaryota; kingdom Metazoa; phylum Chordata; class Actinopteri; order Semionotiformes; family Lepisosteidae; genus Lepisosteus; species Lepisosteus platostomus. Next base: position 58,467,741 of record NC_142615.1, read on the forward strand.
TGTGCTTTGACATCTGAGCTCTGTGGAAAACGATCTCAATACAATTCTGAAAAACGCGACTCTCCGAACGCCAGCCGAACAAGTCTCCACAGCCGAAGCGCTGTGTCTCTTTTCAGCTGGCGATAAACCTTTCGTCGATCCTTTGCGGACTTGTTAAACTGTTCCTGATCAGAATAAAAAACGCTCACGCTAATACACAAGCACCCGTGTCTCGCCAAAGCTGACAAATAAACAGACGGACAAGCCGCACTGCACGTGTGAACAGGGGAATGAGCCAGCGAGCGGGGATAGGGCGCCTCCTGCGCTTAAAAGCTTACAGCACCTGGCATTCCCAGGCGGTCTCCCATCCAAGTACTAACCAGGCCCATCCCTGTTTAGCTTCCGAGATCAGACGAGATCAGGCGTGCTCAAGGGGGTGTGGGCGTAAGCGAGAGCAAGGCTCGCTGGCACCCTTCTTATTGAGAGGACATCTCCGTCACCTCTTTTACGACGCTGCTTTTTTCCCTTGCGTTTTTCTCTTCTTTCCACGTTCTCTCTCTTCACTGCCTTCGTCCCCACTCTATTTCACTTCAGCCTTTCACTCTTGCTTCCTTCCAATGAGGACGGAGCTGCGGGAGAAAGGGCGCTATAGAGGATCGCTGTGGAGAGCTGCTGCTGTGCTTTGACATCTGAGCTCTGTGGAAAACGATCTCAATACAATTCTGAAAAACGCGACTCTCCGAACGCCAGCCGAACAAGTCTCCACAGCCGAAGCGCTGTGTCTCTTTTCAGCTGGCGATAAACCTTTCCTCGATCCTTTGCGGACTTGTAAAACTGTTCCTGATCAGAATAAAAAACGCTCACGCTAATACACAAGCACCCGTGTCTCACCAAAGCTGACAAATAAACAGACGGACAAGCCGCACTGCACGTGTGAACAGGGGAATGAGCGAGCGAGCGGGGATAGGCCGCCTCCTGCGCTTAAAAGCTTACAGCACCTGGTATTCCCAGGCGGTCTCCCATCCAAGTACTAACCAGGCCCATCCCTGTTTAGCTTCCGAGATCAGACGAGATCAGGCGTCCTCAAGGTGGTGTGGCCGTAAGCGAGAGCAAGGCTCGCTGGCACCCTTCTTATTGAGAGGACAGCTCCGTCACCTCTTTTACGACGCTGCTTTTTTTCCCTTGCGTTTTTCTCTTCTTCCCACGTTCTCTCTCTTCACTGCCTTCGTCCCCGCTCTATTTCACTTCAGCCTTTCACTCTTGCTTCCTTCCAATGAGGACGGAGCTGCGGGAGAAAGGGCGCTATAGAGGATCGCTGTGGAGAGCTGCTGCTGTGCTTTGACATCTGAGCTCTGTGGAAAACGATCTCAATACAATTCTGAAAAACGCGACTCTCCGAACGCCAGCCGAACAAGTCTCCACAGCCGAAGCGCTGTGTCTCTTTTCAGCTGGCGATAAACCTTTCCTCGATCCTTTGCGGACTTGTTAAACTGTTCATGATCAGAATAAAAAACGCTCACGCTAATACACAAACACCCGTGTCTCGCCAAAGCTGACAAATAAACAGACGGACAAGCCGCACTGCACGTGTGAACAGGGGAATGAGCGAGCGAGCGGGGATAGGGCGCCTCCTGCGCTTAAAAGCTTACAGCACCTGGTATTCCCAGGCGGTCTCCCATCCAAGTACTAACCAGGCCCATCCCTGTTTAGCTTCCGAGATCAGACGAGATCAGGCGTGCTCAAGGGGGTGTGGGCGTAACCGAGAGCAAGGCTCGCTGGCACCCTTCTTATTGAGAGGACAGCTCCGTCACCTCTTTTACGACGCTGCTTTTTTTCCCTTGCGTTTTTCTCTTCTTCCCACGTTCTCTCTCTTCACTGCCTTCGTCCCCGCTCTATTTCACTTCAGTCTTTCACTCTTGCTTCCTTCCAATGATAACGGAGCTGCGGGAGAAAGGGCGCTATAGAGGATCGCTGTGGAGAGCTGCTGCTGTGCTTTGACATCTGAGCTCTGTGGAAAACGATCTCAATACAATTCTGAAAAACGCGACTCTCCGAACGCCAGCCGAACAAGTCTCCACAGCCGAAGCGCTGTGTCTCTTTTCAGCTGGCGATAAACCTTTCTTCGATCCTTTGCGGACTTGTAAAACTGTTCCTGATCAGAATAAAAAACGCTCACGCTAATACACAAGCACCCGTGTCTCGCCAAAGCTGACAAATAAACAGACGGACAAGCCGCACTGCACGTGTGAACAGGGGAATGACCGAGCGAGCGGGGATAGGGCGCCTCCTGCGCTTAAAAGTTTACAGCACCTGGTATTCCCAGGCGGTCTCCCATCCAAGTACTAACCAGGCCCATCCCTGTTTAGCTTCCGAGATCAGACGAGATCAGGCGTGCTCAAGGGGGTGTGGCCGTAAGCGAGAGCAAGGCTCGCTGGCACCCTTCTTATTGAGAGGACAGCTCCGTCACCTCTTTTACGACGCTGCTTTTTTTCCCTTGCGTTTTTCTCTTCTTCCCACGTTCTCTCTCTTCACTGCCTTCGTCCCCGCTCTATTTCACTTCAGCCTTTCACTCTTGCTTCCTTCCAATGAGGACGGAGCTGCGGGAGAAAGGGCGCTATAGAGGATCGCTGTGGAGAGCTGCTGCTGTGCTTTGACATCTGAGCTCTGTGGAAAACGATCTCAATACAATTCTGAAAAACGCGACTCTCCGAACGCCAGCCGAACAAGTCTCCACAGCCGAAGCGCTGTGTCTCTTTTCAGCTGGCGATAAACCTTTCTTCGATCCTTTGCGGACTTGTAAAACTGTTCCTGATCAGAATAAAAAACGCTCACGCTAATACACAAGCACCCGTGTCTCGCCAAAGCTGACAAATAAACAGACGGACAAGCCGCACTGCACGTGTGAACAGGGGAATGAGCGAGCGAGCGGGGATAGGGCGCCTCCTGCGCTTAAAAGCTTACAGCACCTGGTATTCCCAGGCGGTCTCCCATCCAAGTACTAACCAGGCCCATCCCTGTTTAGCGTCCGAGATCAGACGAGATCAGGCGTGCTCAAGGGGGTGTGGCCGTAAGCGACACCAAGGCTCGCTGGCACCCTTCTTATTGAGAGGACAGCTCCGTCACCTCTTTTACGACGCTGCTCTTTTTCCCTTGCGTTTTTCTCTTCTTCCCACGTTCTCTCTCTTCACTGCCTTCGTCCCCGCTCTATTTCACTTCAGCCTTTCACTCTTGCTTCCTTCCAATGAGGACGGAGCTGCGGGAGAAAGGGCGCTATAGAGGATCGCTGTGGAGAGCTGCTGCTGTGCTTTGACATCTGAGCTCTGTGGAAAACGATCTCAATACAATTCTGAAAAACGCGACTCTCCGAACGCCAGCCGAACAAGTCTCCACAGCCGAAGCGCTGTGTCTCTTTTCAGCTGGCGATAAACCTTTCGTCGATCCTTTGCGGACTTGTTAAACTGTTCCTGATCAGAATAAAAAACGCTCACGCTAATACACAAGCACCCGTGTCTCGCCAAAGCTGACAAATAAACAGACGGACAAGCCGCACTGCACGTGTGAACAGGGGAATGAGCCAGCGAGCGGGGATAGGGCGCCTCCTGCGCTTAAAAGCTTACAGCACCTGGCATTCCCAGGCGGTCTCCCATCCAAGTACTAACCAGGCCCATCCCTGTTTAGCTTCCGAGATCAGACGAGATCAGGCGTGCTCAAGGGGGTGTGGCCGTACGCGAGAGCAAGGCTCGCTGGCACCCTTCTTATTGAGAGGACAGCTCCGTCACCTCTTTTACGACGCTGCTTTTTTTCCCTTGCGTTTTTCTCTTCTTCCCACGTTCTCTCTCTTCACTGCCTTCGTCCCCGCTCTATTTCACTTCAGCCTTTCACTTTTGCTTCCTTCCAATGAGGACGGAGCTGCGGGAGAAAGGGCGCTATAGAGGATCGCTGTGGAGAGCTGCTGCTGTGCTTTGACATCTGAGCTCTGTGGAAAACGATCTCAATACAATTCTGAAAAACGCGACTCTCCGAACGCCAGCCGAACAAGTCTCCACAGCCGAAGCGCTGTGTCTCTTTTCAGCTGGCGATAAACCTTTCCTCGATCCTTTGCGGACTTGTTAAACTGTTCCTGATCAGAATAAAAAACGCTCACGCTAATACACAAGCACCCGTGTCTCGCCAAAGCTGACAAATAAACAGACGGACAAGCCGCACTGCACGTGTGAACAGGGGAATGAGCCAGCGAGCGGGGATAGGGCGCCTCCTGCGCTTAAAAGCTTACAGCACCTGGTATTCCCAGGCGGACTCCCATCCAAGTACTAACCAGGCCCATCCCTGTTTAGCTTCCGAGATCAGACGAGATCAGGCGTGCTCAAGGGGGTGTGGCCGTAAGCAAGAGCAAGGCTCGCTGGCACCCTTCTTATTGAGAGGACAGCTCCGTCACCTCTTTTACGACGCTGCTTTTTTCCCTTGCGTTTTTCTCTTCTTTCCACGTTCTCTCTCTTCACTGCCTTCGTCCCCGCTCTATTTCACTTCAGCCTTTCACTCTTGCTTCCTTCCAATGAGGACGGAGCTACGGGAGAAAGGGCGCTATAGAGGATCGCTGTGGAGAGCTGCTGCTGTGCTTTGACATCTGAGCTCTGTGGAAAACGATCTCAATACAATTCTGAAAAACGCGACTCTCCGAACGCCAGCCGAACAAGTCTCCACAGCCGAAGCGCTGTGTCTCTTTTCAGCTGGCGATAAACCTTTCCTCGATCCTTTGCGGACTTGTTAAACTGTTCCTGATCAGAATAAAAAACGCTCACGCTAATACACAAGCACCCGTGTCTCGCCAAAGCTGACAAATAAACAGACGGACAAGCCGCACTGCACGTGTGAACAGGGGAATGAGCGAGCGAGCGGGGATAGGGCGTCTCCTGCGCTTAAAAGCTTACAGCACCTGGTATTCCCAGGCGGTCTCCCATCCAAGTACTAACCAGGCCCATCCCTGTTTAGCTTCCGAGATCAGATGAGATCAGGGGGTGTGGCCGTAAGCGCGAGCAAGGCTCGCTGGCACCCTTCTTATTGAGAGGACAGCTCCGTCACCTCTTTTACGACGCTGCTTTTTTTCCCTTGCGTTTTTCTCTTCTTCCCACGTTCTCTCTCTTCACTGCCTTCGTCCCCGCTCTATTTCACTTCAGCCTTTCACTCTTGCTTCCTTCCAATGAGGACGGAGCTGCGGGAGAAAGGGCGCTATAGAGGATCGCTGTGGAGAGCTGCTGCTGTGCTTTGACATCTGAGCTCTGTGGAAAACGATCTCAAAACAATTCTGAAAAACGCGACTCTCCGAACGCCAGCCGAACAAGTCTCCACAGCCGAAGCGCTGTGTCTCTTTTCAGCTGGCGATAAACCTTTCCTCGATCCTTTGCGGACTTGTAAAACTGTTCCTGATCAGAATAAAAAACGCTCACGCTAATACACAAGCACCCGTGTCTCGCCAAAGCTGACAAATAAACAGACGGACAAGCCGCACTGCACGTGTGAACAGGGGAATGAGCGAGCGAGCGGGGATAGGGCGCCTCCTGCGCTTAAAAGCTTACAGCACCTGGTATTCCCAGGCGGTCTCCCATCCAAGTACTAACCAGGCCCATCCCTGTTTAGCTTCAGAGATCAGACGAGATCAGGCGTGCTCAAGGGGGTGTGGCCGTAAGCAAGAGCAAGGCTCGCTGGCACCCTTCTTATTGAGAGGACAGCTCCGTCACCTCTTTTACGACGCTGCTTTTTTTCCCTTGCGTTTTTCTCTTCTTCCCACGTTCTCTCTCTTCACTGCCTTCGTCCCCGCTCTATTTCACTTCAGCCTTTCACTTTTGCTTCCTTCCAATGAGGACGGAGCTGCGGGAGAAAGGGCGCTATAGAGGATCGCTGTGGAGAGCTGCTGCTGTGCTTTGACATCTGAGCTCTGTGGAAAACGATCTCAATACAATTCTGAAAAACGCGACTCTCCGAACGCCAGCCGAACAAGTCTCCACAGCCGAAGCGCTGTGTCTCTTTTCAGCTGGCGATAAACCTTTCCTCGATCCTTTGCGGACATGTTAAACTGTTCCTGATCAGAATAAAAAACGCTCACGCTAATACACAAGCACCCGTGTCTCGCCAAAGCTGACAAATAAACAGACGGACAAGCCGCACTGCACGTGTGAACAGGGGAATGAGCGAGCGAGCGGGGATAGGGCGCCTCCTGCGCTTAAAAGCTTACAGCACCTGGTATTCCCAGGCGGTCTCCCATCCAAGTACTAACCAGGCCCATCCCTGTTTAGCTTACGAAATCAGATGAGATCAGGCGTGCTCAAGGGGGTGTGGCCGTAAGCGAGAGCAAGGCTCGCTGGCACCCTTCTTATTGAGAGGACAGCTCCGTCACCTCTTTTACGACGCTGCTTTTTTCCCTTGCGTTTTTCTCTTCTTCCCACGTTCTCTCTCTTCACTGCCTTCGTCCCCGCTCTATTTCACTTCAGCCTTTCACTCTTGCTTCCTTCCAATGAGGACGGAGCTGCGGGAGAAAGGGCGCTATAGAGGATCGCTGTGGAGAGCTGCTGCTGTGCTTTGACATCTGAGCTCTGTGGAAAACGATCTCAAAACAATTCTGAAAAACGCGACTCTCCGAACGCCAGCCGAACAAGTCTCCACAGCCGAAGCGCTGTGTCTCTTTTCAGCTGGCGATAAACCTTTCCTCGATCCTTTGCGGACTTGTAAAACTGTTCCTGATCAGAATAAAAAACGCTCACGCTAATACACAAGCACCCGTGTCTCGCCAAAGCTGACAAATAAACAGACGGACAAGCCGCACTGCACGTGTGAACAGGGGAATGAGCGAGCAAGCGGGGATAGGGCGCCTCCTGCGCTTAAAAGCTTACAGCACCTGGTATTCCCAGGCGGTCTCCCATCCAAGTACTAACCAGGCCCATCCCTGTTTAGCTTCCGAGATCAGACGAGATCAGGCGTGCTCAAGGGGGTGTGGCCGTAAGCGAGAGCAAGGCTCGCTGGCACCCTTCTTATTGAGAGGACAGCTCCGTCACCTCTTTTACGACGCTGCTTTTTTTCCCTTGCGTTTTTCTCTTCTTCCCACGTTCTCTCTCTTCACTGCCTTCGTCCCCGCTCTATTTCACTTCAGCCTTTCACTTTTGCTTCCTTCCAATGAGGACTGAGCTGTGGGAGAAAGGGCGCTATAGAGGATCGCTGTGGAGAGCTGC